>NC_046660.1:38015223-38030404 GCF_010883055.1 Belonocnema kinseyi | reverse complement strand
CATATATCTAGTCGGGAGTGGTGCTGACTGAAAACAGATGATTTGGAGCGATTCGCGCTCCATCTGTTGGTCATTCTAAGGACTTATTGAACTACCCTCGTACTGCCACTTTATTCGTTGATAAACCCGTGTCGAAATTTCTGCATGGCGTTAGCTGGGTCAAAAATAGGAAAATCTTGGCCCGGAATTGGGGATTTAGACAGGACCGAACCATAAATGAAAAGCCTAACCCGGCTAAACCCTAACTTACCGTCCGACTAGGCCCTAACTTGGCTTTGTTTATTTTTGTAATCTCAGCCACATTAAAATAAATTTTTTTTTTAAATAAAACATGAGTAAAAACGTTTATAAAGATAAAACTGTTAACTTAAAAAAAGCATTTCAAGTAGCTGAAAATTATCCCGGATTATCCGTGTATTAACCGGATTATCAGTTGTATTAAATTAAGATTGAAGTTAAATATTAATTATACCCTATGATTAATCGCTGTAATTTATTTTTTACTTTCTTCATAACTGCAAATTTCATAGCTAATTCTATTGACCTATACGCAACGAATTTTTCTGCAAAAATAAAAAATATTAATAATAATAAAAATAATTCATAACACATTTGATTTCTTTTTACATTCTCATCATTTATGATTGAGAAAGTATTAGAATTGTCGGAAATTTGACATCACAGTTTTTCAACGGATCTCCACGTTTCGAGACCCCCTGAATCCGAAAATCAGGTTTTCACGATCGCGTCTGCCTGTCTGTCCATCCGTAAACACGATAACTCTCGAAAAAATAAACGAATAAAATCCATCTCTGGCACACTTTTTCTAGGTTTCAAAAGAAAGGACGAGTACGTTAACCAGCCATTTCTGATAAAAATTAAAAAAGTGAGCGCATTTTGAAAATATTTTAGACCACTTTTTTCTGACTTTGAAAATTCTATGCATGGATATTAATAGTATTAAGAAGAATATACAATTTATCCTCATGACTTTTTTCGATAAAAAGAAAATTCTCAGAGATATAGCGTTTTCAAAATTTTTCTAATCAACCGAAAATCAAATTTTAAGACCTACAAGATTATCATAACAAATTTTTGGATTTTCTCCTAAAATCAAAAATTTAAATTTTGATTGCACAAAAAAAATAATAAAAAATTCCATTTTTTAGACAAACTATGTAGGATACGAAAAAAGAAGAATTAACAAAAATTGTTATCCCAAAAAATATCTACAATCTCGTTAAGAATCACCTCTTGTTAGGACGCGTACCTTTTGTTTTATTCGTGAAAAATAATGTTGAAAAAAAAAATTTTAATGTGTGGAAAGACGACGAAAGTTACGAGAAAAAAATTCAACCAAACCTGTTTACAAATGCCTGTCGGAAATCAAGCGCGCAGCGCGAATTTCACGATGAGAATATGTACGTCAAAGCCTACAGAGCTTTGAGAAACTTAATCTTTGACTATACTTAATTAAGTAGACAATTCAGAATATGATGACGCATATAAATACTGCCATCTAAAAGAGATCTTTTTGATAAAGTTTTTTTCAAGCATTCCAAATGCAAAGAATAAATACCCGAGCGCGGGGCGCGAGATTGAACCGTCGCGCACCCTAGGTGCGCTCAAACTTGCGAGCGAAACGAGCCGCGCGCGTAGCGCGCGATGAGAATATGCCCGCCAAGCGGGCAGATTCTTTATATTTAAAGGACCACTTAACTGGTTAGATACTTTTCTGTAAACAATATTTCAGAAAGTGTAATCAGGTAAAATAATTTATTGTTTCATAAATAAAAAAGGAGTTAGTAAACTGATTTTAATTGAAATTTCCAAGTCTTAAGAACGCGTAATCTATTTATTTTATAGACGCAAAACATTCATGTTTTATTTTGATGTTTGACTTCATTGCGTCATGAACCTAAATTACCTATAATTTATTTATCATTTTTGCATGGAATTCACGAAATTTGCTGAATTAACAAGATTAATAGAATTAAAGGAATTTCTGGTGAATTCTATGAATTCCGCGATTCTGCAAATACCTTATATTCCGTGATTTCAGTGAATTCATAGAATTCAAGGAATTCATTAAAATCAAGGAATTAACTGGATTTGAGGAATTAACGGAATTCATGGAATACACGAGATTCGTGGAATGCACAAGGTTAATGGGATTCAAGGAATTTTCGGAATTCAAGTAATTTACTAAATTCGTGAAATTCATGGAATTCATGGAAATTGATGAATTCCCGAAATTTAATAAAAATCTCGGAATTCAACGAATTCATGAAATTCAAGGAATTTGTTGGAATTTAGGGAATTCAAGGAACTCACTGGATTTGAGGATTCAGGTAATTTGCGGAATTCAAGCAACTCACGAATTACGTGAAATCTCTGAGTTGAGTGAATGAGGTGAATTCCATTAATTCCTTAAATCTCGTGAATTCTATGAATTAGGTGAACCATAAATTTTGTGAAATCCTTCAATTCAATGAATTCGTCGAATTTATTGAATTTCGTTCATTCCTTGAATAACTTGAATTCTATGAAATTCTTGAATTCCATGAATTCCTGAAATTAATTGAATTCTATGAATTCCGCGAATTCCATTAATTCCGTGAATTTCTTGTGCACAATTTTCGTCTTACAATCGCTCTAATACATGTATTGAAATGCTGGACGGTAACTTCATGATTTACAACACTTACAATACATATTTTGCCCATTCATCATTCTAAGTATAGTCATTCCATAAGTAGGAATCAGCAACTAATAAAATGGTGGTTCTAACTAATAAAATTTCAGTACCATATCTTAAAAACTAAATAGTTGGCCCAACTTATCATTTTTCAGTAAGAGAAGAGTACATAACCTCATTTCAGGACTCCTAGTGTTAATTATAAAAATAAGAAAATGAAAACACATCATTTTCAACATTAATGCATATTATGAATTTTAATCATATAAACTTATTAAAACGATAACCTTTTCACGCTTCAAAATAGGCGATTCGCTCCTTACTTTTCACCTCAATAACAAATTCAATTTTACAAATAAAAAAATTCAAACGTTTGGTAAAAAATACAACAACTTAGTAGAAAATTCAACTGTTGTATTTTCGACAAAAAAGTTTATTTTTATTTTACAAAAACGAAGTTTTAATAAAAAAAAGTTAAATCCATATACAAAAAGGTGAATTTTTAACAAGCAAGATTAATTTTTAAAATTTTCATGCAAACATATGATTTTTTCACCAATTAGTTAAATTTTCCTAGAAGATGAATTTTTCATTAAATAGTTGGTGTTTCAACAGAGAAAGATTTGAATTTTAACGTTCATCGACTATCGATTTGTCTGTGACGAACCGGCGAGCGCTGCTCCTACGTACAATAATGTTCGTTAATGGTCCGTTAACCAGTTGCTTCACGTTCAACGTCACACTTTTTATCACTGGGATACGAAAACTGCTACAGTTCGAAAATCATTCAAATTTTAAGAATCACCTATATAATTGACTCAAAATTAACCTGACAGACCAAAACTTTGCCCTAGCAGTTTTTATCGTAATCAGAGCATACTATACGTTCAGAGCCATTAAGAATGGCCCTGCTGATATAGCGTGCACCTTCCGAACTTTGCGGCTAACAGTCACATACGGTAGTCAATGAAGATTAAATGAAAAACAGTTGAATTCAACAACATTTTTAACAAAATAATTGAATTTTTAACCAAAATAGATTAATTAACAAAACTGTTTAGGCCAAAAAGAAGAATCCTCTACCAAACAGTTAAATCTTCTAACCGAAAATATAAATTCTCGCGTAAAAACAATCAATTTGTTACAAAAATAGAATAGTTAAAGTTTTAGTTAAAAATATCATTTTCAACCAAAAAATTTAATTTTTACCTGAAAACGATCAATTTAACCCCAAAATAGAAATGGATTTTTTAATTATTATACGTTAGGGCAGGGCAATAACTGTCCATTGCCCTGCGGTAAAACTATTTGTACTATATCCTATAATTTAACCGTCTCCTATACTACGGCATCAATCTGCCTTCTTTTCATGTTCAGGACTTCAGTAGTCCTCTTGGAACATGTACTATACTCTGTTCAGCGAGAGAATGATCGTCAGGAGCGACGAATTTTCTTCCAGTTTTCGCAAACTGTCATAAAGGTGTGGCTTAGAGATTTTCAATCTTCGGAAACCTTGCTGCGAAGGGCCAGAGTTTTAAGTGTCTGATCTCTCTTTTTCCCAAAAGTCATCATTCTTAGATTTATAGCCGTAGAAAAAACTTCTAATGCCTGTTTAATATTTGTTAAACACACCCTTTACAGGGTTTACTCAACCTTTTTCTGAAAAAACTGCGCGCTGTCGGTCATTCTCTCACTGAACAGAGCATAGATATGAAATTCTTAGAATGCACTATTTTTTTGGTTCTCTTCCAATATGTTGCATGCTCCTCCGAGAGCTATTTACTAAGGGCTTCTTTCGCCGATATGTATGAGATACCTCAGTAGGCTTTCGGGCCAATCAGGGACTGTGGATCGTTCATCTAAATCAGTGGATCTGATTTCTCATTACCTTCAATATCTTTATAGCCGTGGACGCATATCAGACTGAACCAGTTTTTACAGGCAAGCTTAAGAAGATCTTGAAGGCAACTCTAGACTAGTCTGAAAGTAAATTCTTCAGATGAAGGAGGCTTGAGTGATGCTTGGCTGTTAGAACAAATGTAAATGTGCTGTTCTTTATAAGTCCGTTTACTTTCCTCCAGACAAGCTTAAATAGCTATTATTTCGGCCTGAAAAACTGTAAAGAATGGGTCCAGTGCTCTTTTTACCTCAGTCCTGGGCTTTTCCCCATAGACTCCAGCCCCTGTTCTCAAGGAGTCTTTAGAGACGTGTGCGTATCAAACGAGATTTTCTGGTTTACATATTTTTTACCTGTTCCCTTCATTAACATCATTCATAACATTAACAACATCATAACATCATAACATCAGTTTGAGACGCGAGAATATTATCCATGCATAGCATGCGTTTACTGATGTCATGTATATCGTTCCCCTCAACATCGCTAAGGTTATCATCCCCTATTATAAGTCTATAGATTACCGCCGCTGCAATCTTCCTTACGGAAAAGAGCAACGGTCAAATGTTTAGAATGACCTCAGTAGCTACTGTTGGCGTTTTTTTCATAGTACACCCAATTCTCGCTTTCAGCCCTCTCGTTTCTGACCTTTCCAAAACTGCTGGCCGACGCAACTTTTCAGTGAAGAAGGGCAAGATCGGTCGCAACAGTCACCTTGGAAGAGCCGCAGTACACTAGTACTCCGTCAAGTATATTGTGCAATAGCATACATTTCCACTGCAAACGGTTCCTGCAGCACTAACTGTTTACGGTTCACTAGTCTGAGAGCGAGAGTTTGGTTTACCAATGACCGCCAAGCAGAAAACGCTTAGAAGGCTTTCCAGTTGTATATAATCATTGTATATAACTATTCGGTAATCCTAAGTTTTATGCCTCAGGTTTTCCCTATTGCGCATCTACAAGCCCACAAATCCATCTTAGATTTTTTATCATTGCATAAACATGGGTTTCCAGGTTAATTTAGGGTCAAATATTACTCATAAATACTTCGATGATTTTTGACACTCTACTTTTCAACCATATAAATGATGATTTCTAAGGTCAGGAAGCTTTATTCTTCTGGTAAAATACATGAGAGCCGTCTTCTTCGGATTAACGGACAAATAACGGTACCTGCATCATTGCTCTACTACCCTGAGGGCTGACTGCATAGGTTCCACTAAAGTGCCGCCATGCTTCCCTGTTATCAGGATCTCCAGGTCGTCTACGTAACCCGATTCATTTAAAACAATCTAAAAAATGCCCCTTCAAAGTACCCAAAGGGTATGACTTATGGGCCGTCTGCTTATTCGTATAATCCAACTCCGAGCCCTGGAAATGTACCATCAATAGGTGCTCAAGGATTTCATTAGTCATCTCAGCCCTTTCACTCGAAGGCAATATTAATGACTTCAGTCGACATGATAAGTAACACTTCAAGGTTCTCTGAAGTCTAGCAGTGTCAGGTATATTCTCGATTACACAAAAATAACTCCCTCCTTAAGCCATTAAGGAATTTTGTATCTCATTATTATATCTTGCTAAGGTTGCACGGTAAAAGTCTTAATTCCCATTCTTTTTTAGCTCTGTTACAGATTGGTGGCGAATCCCTTTTTCAGGTTCTTCAGTCTAGGATTCCACCAGGGTGCAGTCCTGTCTATTTTTTTAGTACGAAGTTCCTGTTCATTCAGTTTGTATTAAGGCGAAAAAACAGCTTCCCTTCCCTAAACTACGTCACAAATCTTCATAAAATTAAAAAACTTAATCCTAAAACTTCAATATTTGGATTTCAAATATTACCTAATAAACTTTACTTTACAAGCAACAATACGCCTATAGGACTGGTCACTCAGCTGAGACTGCCCTAAGCTCAGAAGTTGACCTAATCGAAGAACAGCTGAAGCAGAAAGACCTCGCGATTGGAAAATTTATGGACATCGAAGAACCCTTTAACTATACCTCTAGAGAGGTGATCAGGGCTGCTATGATCGCACACTTTTTTCCTGTTACAGTGGTGGAATGGACCTGCCACATGTTAGCCAACGGAACTCTAACTACGACTAAGGGCGATACCACCTTATGTGGAACCTTTGACTCGGGATGTCCGCAGGGAAATGTTTTATCACCCCTGCTGTGATGTCCGGTAGTGGATGAATTGCTTTATCTGCTCACGAGTCAGGACCACCGCGTTGGCTATGTGGACGACATACTGGTTATCGCGCGCGGCTAGAATCTGGATGTGCTCTTCGGAGTAATGCAGCAAGCACTAAGAATAGTAGATTCATGGTGCAAGATGACTGTACTATCAGTCAATCCGAGTAAGAGGGATGCAGTTGTATTCGCCAGAAGGTATAAGTGGGGAACCACGAGTACATTGTAACTGGCTGGACAACAACGACTCTCTGGCTCTGTAGGAGAGTCATAGGGAAATAGTGGGGCTTGAAACCGGAGACACTTATGTGGATTTAAACAGCGATCCTGCGACCCAGACTAACCTATGCAGCGGTGATCTGGTGGAGCAGGGTTAAACTTTCTACTGTGAAGTCTCGACTGGAAAGGATCAGGGAACTGATTCTAAAGGCATTACTGGTGACTCGAAGTCAACACCCACGATGGCTCTGGGGACATTGATAGGTTTGGAGCCCCTCCATCTTACCACTGACACTAAGCATGGTCAGAGAAAAAATGTCCACTTTACACTACCTCTTTGACAAGAAGTACCGAGTCAGCCTATCCACGAAAGAGGAATGGCTTAACGGTGAGGAACACCTGCCCAGTGATGGAGACAACTGGTTTTCAGATGGCTCCAGCAATAAGGAAAATGCAGGTGCCGGGGTATATCATGAAAGGAATGGAATGGGCTTCACAATTGCGATGGGGTCCTATGCCACAGTTCTACAATCTAAGATTATGGCCATGCTCCAGTGCGCCTACATTTCAAAGGAGAATGGCAATAAAAGAAACATTCGTATCTATCTGCTTAGACAGCAGCGCTGCTATCATGGCCCTGAATGGAATAAAGGCTACGTCGCTACTAGTTTGAGAGTGCTTTGAGGCACTAAATAAGCTAGCGACAGACAACCGAGGCACTCTAATTTGGATACCTGGATCTCCTATTAGCAGTGTATAGCGGCATGCGCTTATATACAGGGTGTCACAAAAGTAGCGAGACAGGCATGTATCTTCTTAAGTGAGCTATTTTCCACAAAGACCCAGGTCATTCCCGTAGAAACTTTTAACAAGGAACCTGGTGGTGACCGTAGTTTCGACCCTGAGGATGACCTTCATGGTTTTTTCTAGGTCAACTTAAGAAAAAATAGAAATGCCTATTATTGACACTAGCCATCTAAAGAATAGAAAATTTTACATTCAAATATGCACTTAGGTCATATTTTATGGATTACCTTAAAGGTCACCCTAAGGTCATTTTAACTCAAACAAAGTTTTAATGGCTATAAGAACAGCATTATTGAAAAATATTCCATAGCGGACAAACTTATTTAAGCATCACGTGTTAATGAGAATCTAATCTTTGACTTTGAATCTGACCTTGTCGCCGTTTAAAGGTCACGACCGCTTAAGTCGGATAAGCGAGGGCCATTTTTAGCGTTAATAAAAAACTCTACACAAGGGGTATTTGAGGTCGCTAAGGCTAAATCTGTATGTGATGAATGTAACTTTTGTATTGGCCTTGGGGATAACCTTGATTACCTTCTTAGTTGTTTCAAGGTCAACCTTTTTTATTATGAAAAGCTTCATTTTGTCACTAGCAATCGAAATAAAAGGAAATCGTACAATCGAATATAAATTTAGGTCGTAAGTCGAATTCAACGATGAACGTCACTTTAAGGTCATTTGAGCTTATACGAGGTCTGCTTACCTTTCGGAAAAGAAGCTTTTAAACTTTTTTCATAACGACCCAAATTATTAAGTTCAACAAGGCACATGTAGTAGTGACGTTCAACACGATATTACAAATGACCTTCGAGGTCATTTTAAGGTCAGTTACTTGTTAATGGAAACCTTTATTTTCGAGTTCTTAAGTCAGTAGAACAAAGACTTTTACATTTGCATTGCAGGATTTGATCAAGATAAAACACTTGTTTTGAAATAGCCATGGAGATCATTAAGGTTATCACCAAGGTCAAAACAAAAGGTACATTCATCACATATAGATTCAGCCTTAGCGACATCAAAAACCCCTTGGGTAATGTTTTTTGTTAACATTAAAAATTTCCCTCACTTAGCGGACCTGAGCATTCGTGACCGCCAGGTCCGGGTCAAGGTCAAAGTTTTGACTCTCATCAACGCGTGATACTTACATTAGTTTGTCCCCTATAAAATACTTTTCAATAATGCTGTTCTCATAACCAATAAAACGTTGTTTAAGTAGAAATGATCTTAAGGTGATCTTTAAAGTCATCCGGAACATATGACCTTCGTGCGTATTTAAATGTAAAATTCTCTGTTCTTTCGGCTGCTGCTGTCAAAAAGAGGCGGTTCTATTTTTTTAAAGTTAACCTTGAAACAATCATGAAGGTTAGCCTCAAGATTAAAACTAAAGTGACCATCCTTGTTAAGTGACTACGGGACTGACCTTGTCCTTTGTAAAAAATAGCTCGCTTAAGAAGATGCAGGCCTGTACCACTACTTTTGTGACACCCTGTATATATCGGCATATGCTGTTCTTGAACGTCGTGGTTCGTATACGTGCGTGAATTGATTTGCGATTTCGCGTCTGATTACTGAAGTGTTATGTATTTAATTATGATCCATCATATCTCATTATGATACAGTTTAAAACACTTTCATATATTATAATACTGTATAACAGTGAATGTTACAATGTGATACAATGTTATACAATGTTATACTGTAGGTGCCGGACAATATCAATGTGTATCGCACAATATGATCGAACATCATATAATATCAAGCGATATAATACGCTATCACAAAATATTATATAATACCATACAATGTGATACACTAGCACCCTATATGATACAATAATATACAGTACTATACAATACAATACAATGTGACACACTATTATATAATACGATGGAATATGATGCAGCAGCATAAAATAATATACAATATGACGTATTACGATACAATGTGGTACAATATGATATATTATAATTCAGTATAATCGACAATAATAATATAATCTATAGTGTTGATTTTCTAATTTCACGGAAAGATGTCCACACTGATCGATGGTAAATACTTCTGATGACAATAAAGATTTCTTGAAATTACTCTTATCACAAATGTAACACCTGGCTTAAGATAGCGTGTATTTATGGAAAAGGATTCTTCTTTCGATCTCTCTAATAAGTTATTGGAAAAGCATCCGACCGGCAATCGGAAGTTCTGTGGTTCGAATTCCAGTGAGGCAAGGTGAGTAGATCTTTTCAAAAAAAATTTAATTTTAAAATACAGTATGAATATAAAATACAATATGATACACTTTTATACCATACGGTATGATTTGATAAATATGATACTGTACAGAATTCCTAAAAATAAAACCAAGAATCTAACGACCAAATTTAGACAACCACCATAAAATTCTCCTGTTACAGTTTGAAAAAGATAACAAATTTTCTAAAAAAAAAAAAAATAATAAACAAAATATAATCGCCAATTTTTCGGCACTCCTAAAGCACCCTTATCAAGGCAAGAAAAAATTGAGCAGGCAGGAACAGCAACGAAACCGCAATGCTCTCTCCTTGATTTCTGAGAATCAAGTGAGGGTCGAAATGCAAACCCATTATAAGCACACCTAAAATATCCGGTCAGAGTCAAAAGGCAAACCCGTTATAAAAATACCTGAAATATCCATCATAAACACATGAAAAATAGAGAAAGTAAAAGAAAACCAAGGTTAATTACATTAGTACTGAATTTTCATAAATGCTGATTTTCTATTTCTGATGTGTTTATGACAGATATTTCGGGTATGTTTATATCAGGTTTGAATTTTGATCCGCACCGTATATTCGAGGTATCTTTATAATGGGTTTGCATATGGACCCTCACTTGATTCTCAGGTATCAGGGAGAGAGCATCGTGGTTTCGTTGCTGTTTCTGCCTGCTTAATTTTTCCCATTGGTATGTCTGCTGTATGAGTTCCGAAACGTGGGTGATTATTTTATCGAATGTTTTATTTTTATTTTTATTTGATAATTATAAAAATAAAAAAGACAAAAGAAATAAAAGAGGAAAGGGATTTGATTGGTGCCCTTCTTAATTTAGCTTTGCTCTTTTTAATTTTTGTCAAAAAAAAAGAAGTTTTTGCCCTTCTTTTTTTAGGAAAATTTTCATCTTTTTAAAGATTCCAATAGAAACATTTTATGGTGCTTGTCCAAATTTAGTCGTTGGAATCTCCGTTTTATTTTCAGGAACTCTGCGCTTTAACTTGATTATTAGGCGTTAAATAAAATTTTATATTTTATTTTAATTTCATTTAAATGTCTTAAATTTTAATGGTGATCTATCATATCATCTGATACAGTATGATACAATATGATGTAGTATATAATTGATATAGTTGATATTAATTTCGGTGTGCTGTTTTTAAAATGACGAATTTTCGTTTTCTGAACATTAAACCTTCTCACTGAGACATAATTGGTTTTGGAAAAATTGTGCATAAAGACGTCGGCAACTATTGTAATTCGCGTCATTTGCAACTGAAACGTGTCATTGTCAATGTTCAAGGTGAGCAATCCCTGTTTAGCGCAGTTATAGTGTTATATGTGTCAGCGCTGCTTTCTCTCTCTCTCTCTCTCTCTCTCTCTCTCTCCATCAAAGTTTTACTTCTGTCATGTGGTCTCACTGCTAGACAGTGTTTTTCATATTAAAATGGCATCATTAGTAATGTTATTGTGAATCTGAAAATCAGAGAGAAACTATTTTTTTCATAAATATTTTTTTTTGTATAGCGCAACTACCTTAAGGGCATGTGATACGTCGTCTTGTGGTAAATCGGGTTTCGTTCCCTTGGATTTTTTCCACAAAAATAAAAAAAATTTAATTGAATTCGGACATGCTGCACAATATTATCACAGACGTCCCCGGCCTTTTTTTTGAGTGATAATAACAAATAATTTTTCTTTTGCTAAATAAAAGTTTTATGTATGTGTCTGATATTCCGATAATATAGGTTTCTGTCGTACAGATCCAGAGTTTGGGAAATTACCAAAAACTTTAAAGGAATCATATTTCTCATAAATATTTCTAAACTGCAGAAGACTGAAGCCTTCCTCAGTATGCAACGCAAACAAACCACGATTCTTTTCGTTTTAGTTCTGTCCCTATGCTCCCCCTCCATTTATCGAAGTCGGCTGTGGCTGACGTTATAACTGGTTTCTCCACCTTACGTCCACAATAAACTAGCCTCGGAATGGATTGAAACTTTTGTTGATGAAAGGCATGCATTCAGCAAAGTTGTCAGTTATGAAAAGAGACTGGGTATTTGGAATTCTAGATGGTTGAGTGATCATAAGGAAAGGCAACTACGAAAAGACAATGCAGTCGTTAGGATGTTAGATATTTTATATGTATCTGAAGCTAAGAAAAAGGAATTAGGCAGTGGAGTGATAGAAAATGGGGAATTAAAGTATGGACTCGAACCATGGTCAGGGATTGATAGTGAATCACATAGTATCCAAGAAGTCGGTCTGATTACGAATGGGAGAGCAAAACAGCATTTGAAGGCGCATAAATTTGTATCTTTCAGATTATTGTGGGTTAGATTGAAAGTGGGAATCAGAAGATTATTTATCATAGCATACTACGCCCAATTGGTGTTGAAAGGAATGAAGTAAAAAGACGCTTTCTGGGACACTTTAAATGGCTCTACAGGTACTTGCAGTCATGGGGAAAGAATTATTCTACTAACTCTTTTCTACTCCTATGTACTCTTTCCCCTGCAACTAGATTCTTCTGAACGATCCATGATCCAACAAACCATGGTCCCGCCAATTCGATGCTCAAATATGTTTGACTTGCAATGTCCTGAGTACCCGCAATATACCTCGCCCCCCGAACCCCATTCAATATTGTTACGACCTACGGTGATTGGGGACAACATTATGTCCAATGAGCGGAATATGTCGATTACCACCTCGCATGATTTGCCACGTGCGCTGCGCTCGCGTTACAAACTTCATGTTCGTTGATTAACGGTTTTCTATCCTTCTTGTTATATAATCTACTATTATTTTAGTATGGTAGTAACTTTACAACTTGCATGTCAGCACTTTTAAATTTATTTTACATAATTTCTTGTTAGCATATGTCAATTCCTGAAAGATTTCTTCAACAAATACTTTTTAAACTAAAAGTTGAATACTTCAGAAATTATTTTTATATTATTATTAATACATTTAAAAATCATTCATTAATTGAAACATTTTTCTATACTTCTATGGAAATTATATATTTATGTTTTCAAGAACAGAAATACCAACTTTGATTATTGATGAATGAAGAAGTTATTTTCTACAGTGCGTAATCTTATAGTAGTTAAATATGAAGACCTCATTTTATCATATATCATTTTTATCACAAGTTTACTAATTGATATATTGTTAATTATAGACTTAAAACATATCTCAAAGAAACATAAATAATTACTTGAAGTGATCGTAAAAAATAACCATCTTCAGTTTTTTATTGTAGGCATTTATCAATTGAAATTAATGACGAGCATATATGGAAGGTTCCGCATCAATATAAAATAAATTATCTTCAATAAATTGTTAAAAATCGTGCACATTTTTTAAAACTTTTTTTTGGTATTTATAATGAATATAAAATATATGGTTTTATAGCTATTTTTTAATCTAATTTTTTAGATGTTATCAATCAATAATACGTTTATTTCTAAAAAATACTGTAAAATAATTTTTTCGACAGTTTTTTTTGAACAGTGACTTCAATACTTTGATCGTTTTATTTTTTACAAATAAATATTGTTATATGTTTTCATTATCTCATGGAGAATTCCATATCATATAATGGGGAGAGGTTCAGCTTAGGTTGCCAAATAGTTTTTATTTTTAAAACATCATTCTAAATTGAAATTAAAGCTATACTTATTTTACAGATTGACCACAAATTTAATATGTGATTTTCTACAAGCAATTGAAGATCACCTGCTAATTCTAGAAAATTACAGATTTTTTTAAATTTGAGTATTTTTCAAACGAGCGTAGCTATTCGGGATTTTTTGTATTCGACGTGGGGATTATTGATCTTTCAATTAATTAAAAAAATCTGAATAATTATCAAATGATGGCTGCAAAGCTAAAATTATTTTTGCATAAATTTTTTAATTTTTCTCGGAAACAACGAAAGGCACAAAAAGTATCTTTTGTTCTTGAATTGGTTACGATTATAAATTTAAAAAAAGCATTTTTCATACTTTTCGTTGTTTCCGAGAAAAATCTAAAAGTTCCATTTAAAAAAAAATGTTTTTAATTTGGCAACAATAGTTTACCTAGAACAAAACAAAATCCCGTACAAAATAAAAACAAAATTTTGTGTTTAAACTCTGAAGACGTGTCCCTTTATTTTCACTCTAGAAAGATACATCGAAATAAAAAATCATTTGGACATCAGGACATAGACTTTTCTTAAAATTTTGCAGGATTTGAAATTAAATTGGTATTACTTATCTTAAAAACTAGTTCAACGAGAAAATTAAAGAGAAACGTTTATTATTTACACATTCAGACATAAAATTATTTCTAAGGCGTATTCTTGCCTTATCAAAAATATTCTTGCAACGGGAAGAAATTTGTGCAATGTATCTACAATTAAAAAAATGTACAATTGGAAATCTAATGTTTTGATTTTTCTATATCCCGAGGTTTTTCGGATAATTGAAATTTAATACTTTTATTAAATCTTTTGAATTTTGCAATCTCTATTATTCTTGGAACAACTTCCTGACATACGCTTCGATAAATCAATTAAAATTCAAATTTGTTTGCAGATTGAATCGCGATAAAATTACAAAGAAAAGAGGAATTACTTTTTTTTCTTATAATATAAAAAAATTTCCTGTTTGTCTAGAATGGAGATCTTTGGTTAGTAAAGATCATTTAATTTAGAGATCCAAGTACATTATTTGAGTAGCTGCCAATGCCCCACAAGCCGCCAATGTGCTTGCAACACCAACAACAGCTGTAGTGGTTCCAGATATACTTACAATGGTTCCCAAACAACAAGAAAGTAAAAACTGTGCTAAAAATACCATTGAAGAAACAATTGCTATATCTGTTCCTAGTCCACGAACTCCACCACTTTGTATCGCCTCACCTTCCGCAGACACAGCAAACTGCAAAAAGGAAACTCAGGGTAGGTGTAAATTTACCATTAAAGTATTATTTACAAGAAAAATATTCGCGGTCTTCTTTTCTTCTTCATATATGGATTTTTCCAATCATATTTTTCCCGTAAGGGGTCGTTTAAAAACTACGTCACGCTGTTTGGAACACAGATTATTACATAAAGAGTAGTACCTGACC
>NC_046660.1:38003008-38015123 GCF_010883055.1 Belonocnema kinseyi | reverse complement strand
CTCTTCTAACTAAACGTTTTACCTAATCCAAGCGTACACTTTCTTTGAGTTTAATATATTCTCGATTCACTCGTTCGCCTCAAGAATTTTTTTTCCGTGTGTAATCTTCAAGCTGATAAAAAAATTTTAGAAGACAGTTGAATATTCAAGCACGAAAGATGATTTATTTACATTCTCATCATTTATGGTTGAGAAAGTATTAGAATTATTCGAAATCGGACACCACTGTTTTTCAACGGATCAACGAATCCGAAAATCAAGTTTTTACGAAGGAGTCAATCTGACTTTTCGTTCATAAACACGATAACTCTCAAAAAAATTAACGGATCAAATCCATCTTCGGCACAATTTTTTTAAGCTCTAAAAGAAAGGACGAGTTCGTTAACCAGCCATTTTTGATAAAAATTCAAAAAGTGAGCGCATTTTGAAAAATCTTGATACCACTTTTTTCTGAATTTGAAAAGTCTGTGCTAGATATTTATAGTATTAAAATGGGCAAACAATTCATCAAACAATGCAGATATAAAAAAAAGTCAGGAAAAGAAAAACATTTCTTTTTAAAAGCCCTACAAGACTAATATAACAAATTTGTGGATTTTCTTGGAAAATCGACAATTCAAATTTGATGGCACAAAAAAATGAGAAATAAGAAATTCCATTTAATGGTCCAACTATGTAAAGTACGAAAAAAGGTGAATAAAAAAAATTATTATCCCAAAAAAGATCTACAATTCCGTTAAGAATCACTTCTTGATAGGACGCGTAGTTTTTGCTTTATTCGTGAAAAGTAACATTGAAAATTTAAAAAAAATAAAAAATTCAATTTGCCGAAAAATTACGAAAGTTACGAAAAAAAGTATTTGCAAAACCTGTTTACAAATGTCTGTCGAAATCAAGCGCGCAGCGCGAATGTCACGATGAGACTGTGTACCTCAAAGCCTAAAGAGCTTTGAGAAACTTAATCTTTGACTATACTTAATTAAGTAGCAATTCAGAATATGAAGACGCATATAAATACTGCCATCTAAAAGAGATATTTTTGATAAAGTTTTATTCAAGCATTCCAAATGCAAAGAATAAATAACCGAGCGGGAAACGCGAGGTGTGATTATGTCCAAGCGCGAAGCAGGAGATTCAATAGATGCGCGCCATATGTGCGCTCTAACTAGATAGCGAAGCGAGCCGCGCGTGTAGTGAGAAATGAGAATGTGCCCGCTAAGCGGGCAAATTTTTTTACCTAGAACTTTTCTGCGCTTGTTGAATTTTTCACCAACATGGTTGAATTTTCAACATATAAAGATGAATTTTAAAAAATAAAATGTATTAGTGTTAAAATGTACAATAGAATTTAACCAGAAAAGATGAAGTTTAAACAAAATAGTTGAATGTTTAACCATACCGGATTAATTTTTAATCAAACAGCTAAATTTTTAACCAAGAAAGCGCCATATTAAATTAAATTTCCTTCAAAATACATGAATTTTCAAACAAAAAAAAAAACTTTCAACAGAAGAGTTGAATTTTTAGGTCAAAAAGTCGAATTTTCATCAAGAAAGTTAATTTTCAATCCAATCTTTCAATTTTAAATTCAAAATCATTAATTGAAAAAAATAACATTTTTTAACAAAATTGCTGAATCCTCAAACATACTAAATTAAGTTTTAACTCCGCAGTTGAATTTTTAACAAAATAAGATGAAACTTCTACCAAAAGAAATGAAATTTCAAAACAATAATGCGAATTTTCTACAAAAGAGTTGAATTTTCAACCAAAAAGTTCATTTAAAACCAAATACTTGAATTCTCTAGAAAAATATTCTAATTTTAACCGAAAAAGACCAATTTTTTGTCGATGGCATTACTGTATTTAATGCACTTAGACTAAACCAAAATGATTATTGCCTTTTAGCTAAGTAGATAAGGAACTGAATTCCAGCGACAAAAATTTATTTCAAGTTTCAACCAAGTAGTTGACTTTTTTACCAAGAAGAATAATTTTCTAACAAAAAAGACGATTTTAGAGCTAGAAGTAGAATAGTTAAATTTTTGGCGAATAAAACATCATTTATAAATTAAACAAAAAAAGACAAGAATTTCTCGACAGAATTAATGGCTTAAGACTGTGTCAGGGTACCGTATAATACCTGGTAGCTCAGCTAACCCTTCCTGTAGTAAGTAGCTCGGGTTCGAAGCTCGGCGGGGCGACGTGGTGCTCAACCGGAGGCTGCTATGTTACGTTACCTCACGAAGGAATTGATGTCCCAGAATTAGTTAATGTTCTCCACAAATGGAAACCCAGAGGCTGTGTCGCTCACATGCGTAGTAGCGGTTGCGCTGTCACATGTACTTCCCACTTCCCTGTGTTATGTTTTGACATCTCCATGTATATGTAGGTTATGTTCAATTTGTGTTTTAATTTTGTTGCGTGTCTATCGCGTTAATAAATTTAAAACGAGAAGGAAAATTTAATCAAAAATAGGAAAAGTATCTAGAAATTGTAAATACTACAATGACATTATTATAAACATTTGTAAAGAAATTCGTAGTTTTTTACACGATTGGAACCCGAAATAACTCTTTTTATCATTTGTGGAGAATGTGAGTAAGAGATAAAGTTATTTTCAGTGAACAAAATATTGTAGGTTATTATGTTCAAACCACAAGTACAAAATTCCCAAAAGCGTGTTGTCATCATTAACATGGCAACAGCCAATTCGCATGTGCGCGGAACAGCTCCTGAGTGTCCATTCGTGGAAAACATAAAAGAATTCTTGGACGTTCATGGTTCCACTCCCCACTTCAGGGATACTTCAGTCCACTTGTAAATTAAACATGCAACATTCGCCTGACACTAATGGTGAAATGATTAACCACTCAGGCAAATTCATCCCCATCCCCACTCTTGGTTAGTCTTACGGAAAATTTCGTAACGATAGAACGTTCTTAAATTGCAAGATTTAAGAATTTTTTGGAATTCATAATATCTGAGAAGCTACTTTGATAGATAGCAGATTGTGAACAATTTTCTTTTTAAGTATGAAAATGGTTACACATTTCTTTAATTAAAAAACAGAAAAAAAGAAACTTTCATTGAAGAGTAGACTCCATACATAGCTGACCTAATTATTCAATTGCAGAGAATTTTTGTTGAAAAAAGTATAAAAATTGTGACAACATTCTTTTATAAAAAGAGAAAAAAACGCATATTATATTGAAGAACAGACTCCATACATGGTTGTGCAAAAAGGTCGTTTAAATATTATTGTAGCAAACAGCAGTGTTATCTCGTTCAGGAAATTTATTTTTCTTGTTTAGAGTACATACCTTGAAAAAGCATACAACATAAAGAAGTAGCCTCTGGCTGAGCATCATATTGCCTTACTGAGCCGCGAGCTCGAGCTTGAGCTCGAGCGCCTAACAATAGGAAGGGTCAGCTAAGGTGACAGGTATCATGAGGTATCTGAACACAGTTTTAAGCCGTCAAAAAACATGAATTCTTTATAAAAAATCTGCCCGCCTCACGGACACATTATCATTGCGCAGTACCAGCCGCTTGCTTCGCTAGCCTCGCGCTCGGACATAATTACACCTGGCGCTTCGCACTTAAATATTTATTCTTTGCATTTGGAATGCTTGAATAAAACTTTATCAAAAAAATTTCTTTTAGATGGCAGTACTTTTATGCTTCTTCATTTTTGAATGTCTACTTAATTAAGCATAGTCAGAGATTAAGTTTCTCAAAGCTCTGTAGGCTTAGAGGTACATATTCTCATCATGACACTCGCGCTGCGCGCTCGATTTCCGACATACATTTGTAAACAAGTTTTGTTGAATCTTTTTTTTTTCTCGGAACTTTCGTCGTTTTTCCACACATTTTTATATAATTTTTTTTTATTTTCAATGTTATTTTTTACGAATAAAACAAAAAGGACGTGTCCTATCAGAAGTGATTTTTAACGAAATTGTAGATCTTTTGTGGAATAACATTTGTTGCTGATTTATCTTTTTTCGTATCCTAGATAGTTGGACCACAAAATGGAATTTTTCATTTTTCATTATTTCTTATGCAATCAAAATTTGAAATTTCGATTTTAAAATTTTTATTTTCGATTAATATAAAAAATTTTGAAAATGCTATAACTCTGAGAATTTTCTTTTTATCGAAAGAAGTCATGAGGATAAATTGTTTTCCCTTGTTAATAATATAAATATCCGCACATAGAATTTTAAAATTCAGAGAAAAAGTGGCCTAAAAAATATTTAAAATGCGCTCACTTTTTGTATTTTTATCGAAAATGGTTGGTTAACGAACTTCATATTTACGGTCTGATTCCCCTGCCTACTAAGCTACGGAATAACGAAATAAATTTTTTCACAACCCATATAAGTTGAATTCCGAATCAATTTTTAACAAATATTTATTTTAGGCCAGTAGACAAAAACAATTAATATCAAAGTATTCGATTTTTAAAACAAAGTAGATGTATTGTGAATCAAAAATATAACAGTAGACTTTTTTATTACAGAGAATTAACTTTCAACAAAACTTAGTTGGACTTTCTTATCCGGTATTATCGACTCAGTTCTCATTCAAGCGAAAACAAGAGAATAAGGGGAAGTTTCTTGAAAACAGGGGAAAAAAGAGACATTCTTTGAAAATAGGGTAAAGAGGGGAATAGAGGTAAGAAAAAGACAAATTATTTTAACAATTCAAGTTAGAAGCTCACTATAATTAAACTATTTCTTTTCAAACAATAACTTAAAAGGAATTATATAACTTAATTAAATTATTAACAATAATTTATAATAATTTATTTTTATTTTAAAGTCCTTATTTATATCCTTTACTTATTAAATAATATCAATAAATTTCATTTTTTCAAGAATTTCAGAAATTGTGATTCACATTTTTATTTTTCATGTGGAATGTCGCATTCCGCGATTAACACTTCCCCCTCACGCCACAAATCGTCACAAAATCAGTAAACGGACCCTCTCGTAGTGTGTCGTAGTTTTGGAATGACCTCTAAGATTTTTTGTTTGTTTGTGTAAATAAAACATAAAGAGAAATTTGGTAATAAGTTCGAAATTTGAATTAAAAAATTTTACTCACCGTGGAAGACGCATGATAATGTGCGACTAATAAATATGGCATGGTGAATAATGTAGAGTACATGACACCAGCTGCCCATGAAAAAACGATTACACCCACAGGGTGTTTTGTCAGAGCCATGAACATCATTCCAGTGCTGTAGAAAAGTAATCCGCAAATATAAACTCTGCGAGCCCTGTAAAAATTACAATAACTACCTTAATAATAAATTATGGACAATCTTTATGGCAATTATATTTTATTTTTGTTTTTCTCCTACGCACATAAAGCAAAAAATGTTTCAGTAGACAAATCAATTTTTAGTCTACACTATTCCTTCGAATTAGCGTTTTTTTTAATGAAAATTATTAAATTTCTGAATGATTTGTTAGTTTGTTTGGACTTTAAATTAAGATTGGTTAAATTTTTATTTAACAACAAATTTGAAGATTTTTGGAATTTTCAGAAGTACAATTTTTTTTTAAGATTTTCAGAATTATCGAAAAGGCCGTATATGTGTTTTATAAATGTTTAGAAATAATTTCCAGTAGGTGAGAATAATTTTAAACAATTTTTTATTAAATTACACACAAAACTAGAGAACAAAAGTTATTTTTTGGATTTGTCATGTTTTGCTCATTCATGTCCAGATTTTTGGTATAAAATGTGAAATAAATTAATGTTTTATTACGGTTAATTGAAATTAGGTGAAATTTGGAAATTTTTAAAATAATAATTATAATATAATAATTGTTAATTATTTAAACAATTTTTACAAAAATATTCCGAGTTTGGCTACTTTTTAAACGAATTCAATTGTTGTTAACTTAATTTACTAAGTATGTCTTTTTAATCAATTTTTAAATGATGCTTTGAAAATTCAGAAGAATCATTAATTATTTGAACAATTTTCATAAACAAATTCAGAGTCCAGCTATTTTCCATTGAATCAGCTAAATTTTTTTTCGAAAACAACTAAGAATATCTTTCCTTCAATTTTTTTATGATTCTTTAAAACTTTATAAGGACTATTAATTATTTAAACAATTTTCATTAAAAAATTCAAAGTTTGGCTTTCTTCAGTGAATACACTTAATTTGGGTTCACGAAATCAACTAAGTATGTCTTTTCGATAAATTTTGGCTATGATACTTTTAAAATTCATAAGAATTATTAAATATTTAAACAATTTTTCTAAATAAATTCAGGGTTTGGCTATTTTCCATTGAATGATCTCAAATTTTGTTTTCAAAATCGACTAATAATGTTTTTCCAATAGTTCTTTGGTTACTTTCCAGATTGACAACAATGATTAATTATTTAGAGAATTTATATAAAAAAAAGTATCACGGCAAAGTCATTGGAGAGAGATTGAAATTTGTTGTGAATTTGAAAATCATCATAGCGAAGAGTCATCGCAAACACAGTCCTAGCTGATTCGTAAAAAAATTAAGTGTATTCTTTCAAGAATCGCCAGACTGAATTTTTATTGAATAATGTTTAAATAATCATTATTGGTTGTTAATTAAAAATCTGTCATAGCAAAGAATCATCGGCAAAACACTCTTAGTCGATTTAGTGAACAAAAATTGAGCCTGTTCCTAGAAAAATATTCAAACTGTCGATTCATTTATCAAAATGGTTCAAATAATTACCATATAGCATCTAACTTCAACAAATCGTATTAAAACATTATTTTATGTCACATTTTATACCAGAACTCTCCCTTTAAGTCACCCCGTCCCTAGCCTTCCTAGAACTGCTGGCTCACGCACTGTTTTAGGGGAGTAGGGCGAGAGCGGTTGCGACGTTATCTATACATATATAGATATGCAGGGTGATTTTTATAACTTTAAACTTTTGATTCATAACATTTTTTCATAGAGTGCCTATTCTTTGAGATATCTGGAATTTGCAAGCATACAAAATCACCCTGTATAGTCCAATTGCAAACTAGTCACGCGGCCCTCACTGCTTACGTTTCTGCCCCCCCCCCCCCAAAATCAGTCCAAGGCCATTTGAAGGCAACCCCTGAAACGAGAGTTTGGCGTACAATATTTTTTAAAATTATTTTTGCCTACTGGAAATTACTAATAGATTGTTTTAACGCATATATAAAACCTTTTTTGATCATTTTTCTTTGATAATATATTTTTAATAATCTATTATTGTGAATGATAAGTTAATAAAAAAATCGTTAATAATAATTTTATTCAATAATGTCAAGACTAACTTGTATCGTTGAATTAGCTTCTCTATGATAAGTGAATAACAGGCACACGATAGAGAATACATCGACATTCCCCAGCATCCAAATCGAACACCAGATTCGTATAAATCTCTTCCAACACTTCCTTCAGGTGCCTAAAAAAATTATTAACAATTGAAAAAAGCAAGAACAAATTCTGCTTTCTAGCCAAACTATTCGACGTTAACAAATATCCGAAAAACCAATTGTTGCTTTTAAGACTACCTACACAATCGTGTTTAACTTTTTTACGATAGAACTCATGGTTTTTATATTAAACATAGGCACGGTTATTAACAAATCGAAAGATTAAAATTTCAGCCAAAAATCATTTTAATGAAGATGAAGCCAAAGCCAGATCAGAAATTTGAACACGTGTGTTTATTATGGTGGCCCAAAAATAGATTAAAATTTTTTTTTAGAATCTTTATGCATATTGCCCTCAAATCTGTTTGAATCTACAAAAAAATACAGTGAAACTCTTCTATAGGGCCAATTTTGTGGCTGACGGTGGGTGGGTACTAACTCATTATAGCCCACTCCGCTTTTGTTTGTTCATGCTTGAGTGCTCGCCTGAGTGACAACCGCATATTCCCCGTACCCCGCGCAGCTCCTGTTACATCTACATGCGGCGCGGCCTCAATTCTCGGAAGGGCTATAGACGGGAAGGCTATTGAAGAGTTTCGTTGTAATTGCGTTTAAAAATTGTATTTTTCAAGGTTTCGCTAACACCACGAAGTTTAACACGTATTTCTTATAAGAAAAAAATACTTTAATAATATCACACCCGTAAATCTGTTTTATAGGGTCCCAAAAAAACCCTATAACTGAAAAATTGAGTTTTGCGGGTTTGTTGCTCTAATTAGGATTTCTTTGAAGTTCTTTTAATACAAACTGTTTGTAAAAAATTTATATACTTCTTTGTACTAATAATTAGTTGTTAAATAAGTTTTTCTGACAATTGATTATTGTTTTTAGCAATTGTATGTAAGAATAGAGTTAAAAAGTCATCGTTTTTCCAAATTTTTCGTCTTATCTTTAACTATTTAGTTAGATCGAGGCAATAATCATTTAAGTTTAATCAAAATAATTGTTTAAAAAATGTATTATACTTTACAATAATATTCTTTTAAAATAATTCTAGAAAGTTGCAGCTTTTCTGAAACTTTTAACGTCGCTTTGGATTTTTAGTTATAAATAAATCATGAATAAACAATTGAGAGAATAATTTTCCAAACAATCTCTTTCCTTTTTATCAATGTGTTTTTCTAAAATATGGAAGATATATGAAATATTCTTAAAATATTTAATACGGATCATATTAAATGTAAAATTTCCTAAAATTGTTTCTGAGTCTTTTTTATTTAAATTAATATTAATATTTATTATTTGTTCCCAATTAATTTTTACCTAAATCTTATTGAAAAGTGGGACAGATGTGTAAAATTGTATTTAAGAACTGCCTCGATCTAATTAAAAAGTAACTATTCTTAGAGAAAAATGCTAAAAAAAATAATAAATTGTGTAAAAAATGTATGCATAATTCAATTATCAGTAGACAATAGCATAATTTCTTTTAAAAATAATTTTTTTTTAATTTGAATCAATTTGGTTACGATATTCATAAAAATTCGAAAAAAAGTTCAATTTGTCAAAACGGTATCTATACCCGTTAGTAACAGATACAATCTGAAATTTTTTCAAATTTATAAAAAAGTTTTAGCGCTCCCGGAAAGATTTAAATCTCAAAATTTTATAAATCTATTCTATAAGTGCAAAAATGGTACAAATATTTTTTTTTAGTGTTTTCTATAGAAAGACTAAAAATTGAATATGCTGAAAAAAGTCCTACAGAATACAAAAATTACTTTTTTATCAAGAATTTTTTTATCCGGCTATATTAATATTGACCTTTAAAAAGTTCAAAAATATTTCACCTGAATAAAAAAAGTATTATTTTCTCTATTAATAAATAATAATAACAGTATTCAGCAGGCATTTTTTAATTTTAATTATATATTCATACTTTCTACGCAAAACAGTACACAATAAATCAATTATATATCATTTTTGCAACCTATAAAATAAATTTAAGAAAAAAAAAGAAAAATTAAACCTTATTGTTCGAAACTTCCTTGACTATCTACTTTTAGCTTGAATAATATTTGTCAAAGACAAATTTGCAAGTTTTCTTGGCCAAAGGTCGTAAAGTCGTAGTCGGCTCGGAAATTACACAAAAATTCGAGACCTGCATACAAAAGAGTTATATAAATTACCATTTCGGTTATTATTCGTTTAAGGCTATGAAAATGTATTTCAGAAAATTCAAAGAGATTATTAAACATCTCAGATATTTCAAATCAAAGTTTTAAAAAAGAGTTAATTTTCAACCAAATAGTTCAATTTTCAACAACAAAATATTATTTCTGAACGAAAAGTTTCATACATAATTGATATTTCTAACAAGAAGGATTTTAATTTTAAATAAAAAAAATTGAATTCATCAAACAAATTTCAACATTGTAGTTAAATCCTTAACAAAAAAAGATTAATTCTCAATTAGTTATATTTTGAATCAGCAGAGATCGAGATTTTCGGCTCGCTTCGGCGCGACGATTCAATCTCGCGCTTCGCGCTCGGATATTTATTCCTTGTATTTGGAATGATTGAAAAAAACTTGATCAAAAAGATCTCTTTTAGATGGCAGTATTTATATGCGTGTTCATATTCTGAATTGTCTACTTAATTAATTATAGTCGAAGATGAAGTTTCTCAAAGCTCTGTAGGCTTTGACGTACACATTCTCATCGTGACACTCGCACTGCGCGCTCGATTTCCGACAGACATTTGTAAACAGGTTTTGTTGAATTTTTTTCTCGTAACTTTCGTCGTTTTTCCACACATTTTTTTTATTTTATTTTTTTTTTCAACGTTATTTTCCACAAATAAAACAAAAGCTACGCGTCCTATCAAGAAGTGATTCTAACGAAATTGTAGATCTTTTTTGGGATAACAATTTTTGTTAATTCGTTTTTTTTCGTATCCTACATAGTTTGTCTACAAAATGGAATTTTGTATTTTTCATTATTTTTTTGTGCAATCAAAATTTGAATTTTTGATTTTTGAAGAAAATCCAAAAAATTTCATGATAATCTTGTAGGTCTTTTAAAAAGAAATGTTTTTCTTTTCTTGATTTTTTTTTTATACCGTTCGCTTTTTGGCTTAAAATTTTGATTTTTCGGTTGATTAAAAAAATTTTGAAAGCGCTATATCTCTGAGGATTTTCTTTTTATCGAAAAAAGTCATGAGGATAAATTGTTTTTTCTATTTATTACTATAAATATCCATACATAGAATTTTCAAATTCGGAAAAAAGTGGTCTGCAAAATTTTCAACATGCGCTCACGTTTTAAATTTTTATCAAAAATGGCTGGTTAACGAACTCGTTCTTTCTTTTAGGACCTAATAACAGTGTGCCAAAGATAGATTTTATTCGTTCATTTTTTCGAGAGTTATCGTGTTTACGGACGGACGACCGGACGGAGAGACGGCCGGACAGACAGACGCCATCGTGAAAACCTGATTTTCGGATTCAGGGGGTCTCGAAACGTGGAGATACGTTGGAAAACTGTGATGTCAAATTTTCGACAATTCTAATACTTTCTTAATCATAAACGATGAGAATGTAAAAAGATTTCAACAAAAGTTAATAACATTTTAGACAGTTTTAAAGTGTTCTTTGATTGGATAATATGAATTTTCAGCGAAATAGTTACATTTTCAACCGAAGATATAAATCTTCAACTAAAATGATAAATCTATATACAAGACAATTTATTTTTTAATAAGTTCTTGACAAAAAGGTAATAGTTGCCATTTCATTAAAAAAAGATTTGAATTTTAAATCCAAATCTTTTGACGAAAAAAGTTGAAATTCGTACCAAACAAAAATATTTTTCAAACCAAAAAAAAAATTTCCGACAAAGTAGTTTAATTTTCAACCAAATACAAAAAGTTAATTCAGTGGAAAAAATGCCAACCAAATTATAATTTCAGGGGGAAAAGTCATTTTTATTACAAAATAACTATTTATTGTTTTGACTCAATTGTTAAATACTATTTTTTTTATTTATTTATTATAATTTTTTATTTATTAACTTATTGTTTACTGATCTTGTTTATTACTCGTTGTCGTTGTTGTTGTCGTTGTCATCTGTTATGGTCTTAATCACCATGAAAATATAAAAAATATAAAATTCTATTTTGCGATCTAACTGTACTAGGTAGAAAAAAAAGGAATAAACAAAAATTATTCAGCCAGAAAAGGTCTAAAAATTTGTTAACATTTATTTTTTGATAGAATGCGTATTTTTTGTTTTATTCGTAAAACAATAACATTAAAAGTTAAAAACTAAAATTTTTGGAATAACGACAGAAGTTACGAGAAGAGTGAACAGAGAAAAATTGTTCACTCAGAATAGATCTGAAAATGTCTGATAAATTATTTTTTGATCAAATAAATGAATAAGTTTACTCTTGAAGCATTAACAATTTTAACCTTTGTTCAATGATTAAGTATTCATAAATGAGGATCTTGAAACTATGTCATGCAAAATTATTGCTCTTTAAATTTTGCACTAACTTGTTTGATTTACCGGTTTTCGTCGAAAGAGCAAAATGATTAAGAAAAATTTGTTATTCATTAACAAAACAAACAATATTTACCTTCTTTCAGATCTTTAAGTTAACTAAAGAAGAACTGAACTCAGTGCAATA
>NC_046660.1:37995242-38002908 GCF_010883055.1 Belonocnema kinseyi | reverse complement strand
AAAAGCATCCCTGCGTGTCAACAATATGCTAGAACACTTGCGGGAAAAATGCAGAAGGCGGTTGTCCTTGGGTCGCTCCGTGTTCTTAGGGTCCACGAGGCCGGGAGCGGGTGCCAATCTGAAAAATTGCACCCGCTTCCAGCGAAATCGCGGTAAAATTTTAGCCATAACCACGTCTCACAACCGTGAGATAGGTGGTTACAGTCTGTAAAGGAATCAGTACGACGATCCAGCAAAAGCCTCGTGGACCCTAAGAACACGGAGCGACCCAAGGACAACCGCCTTCTGCATTTTTCCCGCAAGTGTTCTAGCATATTGTTGACACGCAGGGATGCTTTTTAGGCTATTAGCAAGTGAAAGCTTGGCACCTCCAAGAGCGCCGATGATATGAATGTCTTGCCAATTATTCCTTTTTGTCATATTTTTCTAATTAAACCAATTTTTTATTATTCGAAAACAATGTTTAAAAACAAATTCACAGTTTAACCATTTTCATGATAAATATTATTTTGTAACGAAATTCACAAAAAAGTGTCTTACTAACTATTCTTACTTGTCATATTTTCCTGAATAAAAAAAGTTTAATTATTTAAACAATATTTGTGAAGAAATGCACAGTTGAACCACTGTTTAATTATAAATAATAATTTTTTGCAGAATTATCAAGAAATGTCTTGCCAATGATTTCTTCTTGTCATATTTTTCTAATTAGGAAGAACTGTGGAATCTTGGAAAAAAATAACTGTTATTGTCTATTAGCAAGATTGCACAAAAAAGAGGCATTGGTAATACATTTTTAGTTGATTTATCTGAAAAAATGACGAATATATTCGTAAAATGATAAAAATTTGCATTTATTTATAAAAATTGTTTAATTATGAATGTTTTTTATCAGTTTGAACACAATTACAATTATGAGTCACTGTCAATACATTTTTAGATTCCTTCGCCAAAAATGGTGCCTATTCGTGAAATAATGTTAAAAGTGTGAATTTATTTATAAATATTATTAGAATAATTAACACATGTTGTTCATTTTAGGGAAATAATATCAAATAGACATTAGCAAGACATTTTTCTTAGATTCTGAAAAAATTGATTCTATATATTGCGACATACGAAAATCTTTGGTTGTTTATGAAAATGTTTTAAATAATTACCAAACAGCATATTCTTATTTAAACGAATTTTTCTTGTTATTTTTTTTTGTATTTTATATACAAAATATAAATTTTAAACAACTTATTATTGCGAATCACAATAGAATAACTTTTAAGAATGAATTTGTGTAAAATATTATAAATTACTTTTTTCTCACTTTAAGCAATTGGATATTATTGATAGAACGTTATTACACCTACTGAAGCTCTTCTTTAGTCAATTGAAGATCTTAAAAAATGTAAATATTCTTTATTTTGTTGTCGAATAAAAAATTTTTGGTTAGAAAAAATTAGTAATATTAATCAAACAATAAAAATGAATAAATATAATAATATCTCTTAACAGTAAATATTATATATTAAATAACAAGTTATGAAATATTTACGCATACAAATCACTTTTCTCAATAGGCAGTTAGGATTAATTCAGAATATTGAAGCAATTGCGATTGATATGATTCAGCTTGATTCCGCCTTAACCTGATGAGCCTTTGTACATTACGATTCAACAGTTTTGAAGTAAATATAGTATTATAATTTTATCTTATAAGAATTATTTTATCCTTGAATAAAAAAATTAGAATTAGGACTAAAGAGGGACTTTATTGAAAGCATACACTTGTCAATAAATTATCTCTTCTCCACCTTGATACATAATATGCTATTACACTATATATTTTGTTTTAATTTATATTTTTTTGTTTGGAAATTTAAGAGTTTTCTGAAAGGACTCTTTTTTTGGGTTGAAAATTCAAATCTTTGGTCCAAAATTGAACTATATAGTTGAGAATTCGTCTCTTGCTTCAAAATGTAACTAAACGGCTGAAAATATTGTTTTAACCTCAACTATTTGGATAAAAATTAATCTTTCTTGGTTGAAAATTCGTCTTTTGTGTTTAAAAATGGACTTTTTTGTTAGAAATGTAATTTTTTGGCACAAACATTTATGTTGTTTGATAGAAAAGTTCTTGCTTGATAATACAAGTATCTTCTAAAAACTTTGAATATTTTGTTTGAAAATTTAACTTTTTGGATATTGAAGATTATTTTATTTTTTTGGATATTCGACTATTTGGTTAAAATATCTTTTTTGTCGTAATTCGTCTTTTGTGGTTGAAAGAGAAATTTTCTGTTTGCAAATTCAACGATTTTCTAAAAAAATTGTCTCTTGGATTTGTAAATTCCACTATTTGGTTAAAAAGCCAACTGTTTTTGATTAAAGTTTTATCACTTTGGTTAAAAATTCACCTTATAGTTGAAAATGCTTTTATTTTAATTGAGAAGTGAACTATCTGGTTAAGAATGAATTTTTTCACACTCAACTAGTTGGCTAGAAATCCATCTTTCTTCGTTAAAAATTAACTTCTTTCTTAAAAAATAATATTTTAAAGTTTTAAACTCCCCTGTTGTGAACATTTTTCTATTTCGGTAGAAAAGCCTGTTTGGTTCAAAATTCATCTGTTTCGATAAAGATTTTTCAACTTGAAATTTCAATAATTGGAAGCGTTTCATATTGTGTTTAATATGGTACCTACAATCATTTTATTAAAAATCATTTATTCTTCTATTTTTCTGAAAAATCACCTTATTTTCCCTTCTTTAAAAGAACTCGTCTTCGGATCGCACACACGCCCACGACTCGTACTGAAAACATACACTCGCAGAAATTGAAAACTATTAAAAGTTTGACCGAATAAATTTGTCTTGAGGATAAGTTTCTATAAATAGTTGAACGTAAAAATGATTTGAATTTCAGCAATATTTAGAATTAAATACCGCCTTAGTAATAAATAAGTTTAAACAAAAATATTACAAGCACGATAACCTTAAAAAACCATTGTGAAATATTATTTCAAACAGGTTCTTATATCTACATGCCAATCAGTTGCAATTTTACGAAGTTCCTGTTTTTTTTTTAGTTTAACTCTACGACCGTGCTTCCATAATAAGCTTAGGGTCTGAATAAAAGATGCATTTATTTCTTTAAATCGGTTCATTTAAAAAATGTTCGCTGACAACTGCAGTCAATTTTTTTCGTACTCTAAAAAAAATTCTTGAAGTAAAAGTGTTATTTATTTATTTAAGAAAAATTATTTGTTTTAAATAATAATTGATCAAGTAAAATTTGAAAATCGTAAACTTTTGAGTGACAGTGTACTTGTTTTATAGTTAGCAAGCGTGCAGAGTCTCAGATAATCAGTATCAAAGCAAGAAAATCAGTGCCGAATAATTATCTTGCATGACTGGCATATTTCGTCAAAATATGCGTACAAATTTTGTCTCAAATTTTATTTAAGTTTCAAAATTTTACTAAGTTCCTAAAAAGTATGTGATTTAAAATCAAACGAAAATGCAAAATTCAGAAAAAATTGTGCAATTTAACCATGAAAATCGATTTAATCATGGCGGCGAATTTGATAATGAACTAAAAGAGAAAAAGCAAGGTAGGAGATAATTTTTCATAAATTAATGCTTACAATATTCCAGACTTCACAGTCAAAAATTCTCTAGATTTTCTTTGTTATTAAATACTACCCTAGTCGATACAAGTAACACCAACTACTATTACAAATAATTTAAATATAATAATTTATTTTATACATAATTTTTAATCTTGAAAGATTAATTTTCAAACAAATGGTTGAATTTTTAAGATAAAAAGCAAAAGATTCTAGAAATCAGAAGATTTTTAAGCAAAAAATTTCATTTTGAACAAAACACAGTTGAATTTTTTATTCTAAAGGACAAATGTTTAATAAACAGTTTAATTTTCTAAATAGCACAATTTTATATCGAAAGAAACTAATTATAAACCAAAAATATAGTAGTTTTTTTAACAAACAAAAAAATTCATTGTTAAAAACAGTTAAATTCAACCAAAAAAGACCAAATGTAAACAAAATAATTGATTCCTGAACTAAAACAGATTGATTTACAACCAGGCGATTGCATTTTTTATTGAAAACATTGGAACATAATCAGATAAGACCAAGAAGTTAAGTTTTTAACCTAATAATTACATTTTTAACAATATAGTTACACTTTTATCCAAATAGTTGAACTCTTAAGCCATAAATATAATTTTTTTAAATAACCCCTTGAATTTTCAATCAAAAAAGTTGAATTTTTAGCAAAAAAATTAATTTGCAAGCCCAAAAGATTGACTATCAACCAAAAATAATTGGATTTTCAAACTCAACATTTTTATTTATCTATCGCAAGCTTAAAAATCTTTTTCCTATTTTGCCTCTTTACTTCTTTCATTTGAATACTTGAATCTTTGTCCAGAAAAGATGAATTTTCAACTAACTGCTGGAATTCTCAAACCAAAAAATTAAACTTTAACCAAAAACAGTTGAGTTTTCAACCACAAAAAAATTAATCTTCAATAAAAATCAATTCGACTTTCAACCAAATAGTGGAATTTTAAAGCGAAAAAGATAAACTGTTTAGAACATCGTTGCAGTTTCAACCAGGAAAGTTAAATTATCAACAAAATTGTAAATTTAAAACAAAAAGTTCATTTCTTCCACAAAAGAAAAATTTGCAACCAAGAAATATGATTTTTTTTACCAGAAAGTATGTATTGCTTTTCTCAAAAGATGAGTTTTCGAAAAAATAGTTAAATTTTCGAATAAAAAAGATTTTCTAACAAGCAGAAAAAATTTTCAACAACACGCTTGAGTGTTCAATCCAAAAAGTAGAATATTTTAGAAAGCTGTTCACTTTTAATCCTGAAAAGATATTTCATATATGCAGCAAACTTTTTAATTTTTTGCAAAGTAATTAAATAAAGAAATTAATTTGCAATCAAATAGTTGAACTTCCAAGCAAAAGAAGCGAATTTTCAATTAAATATTTTAATTTTTAACCAAATAGTTGAATTTTCAACTTCATAACATTTTTTCTTAAACTTTGAAATATTCAACCAGGAAAGTTGAATTTTTCACAAAAAGGTTCATTTCAAACCAAAAGGATGAATTTTCTGACTAAAAAAGTTGACTTATTAACTGAAAAGTATCCAACAAAATATATAAATTTAAAACCAAATAGTAAAACTTTCAATGAAATAAAAATAATCTTAAAACAAAAATATACTACTATTTTTAACAACAAAAAATGATCATTTTCTATCAAAAACAGTTAGCTTCAACCAAAAAATACGAATTTTCAACAAACTAATTGAATTTTCAACCAAAACCGGTTTATTTTCAACCAAGCGGTTGAATTTTTACCCAAAAATTATGAAAAATCTACCAGATAAGACCAAAGGGATAGATATTCACTCCAAAAGACGATGTTTTTTCAAAACAGTTGAGTTTTCAGCAACAAATTTTATTTACTACCACAAAAGACAATTAACTTTCTACCAAGAAAGATGATTTTTCTACAAAACAGAAAATATTTATAAGTCAAAAGACGAATGTTTCACAGAATAGTTACATTGTCAACTAAAAAAGATTCAACTTTGAAAAAATATTAATTTGCATTCAGATAGTTGAACTTTCAATCAAATGGGAATTTTCAATCAAAGAGTTGAATTTTTAACCTAAAATGTTAAATTTAAAAAAATTGTTGAATTTCTCACTAGGAAAGTGGAATTTTTAACATAAAGGTTCATTTTCAATATAAAAAAAAAAGATTAATTTTCTATTCAGAAAGGCGGTTGTTAATTAAAACAGTTAAATATTCGACCAAAAAATGTTAACATTAAACTAAACAGTCGAATTTTCTATAAATCGGTTAAATTTATAATCAAATAGTAGTACTTTCACCCCAAAAAAGATAAATTCTAAATCAAAAATATAGTAGACGTTTAACCGAAGATTATTTTTATTCTAAATTGAAAATAGTGAAGTTCCACTAAAAATAAAAGAATTTCAAAACAAAATAATTAGATCCTTAGCCAGAATAGAATAATTTTCAAGCAAAGAGATGAATTTTCAACGAAAAGAAAAGATAAAATTTCTACTAGACAAGACCAAAGAAACCGATTTTCAACAACATAATTTAATTTCCAAGAAGATAGTAAAACTTGTAACCTGATCGTTAAATGTTCAACCTAAAAAAAGAACTGACAATCAAATGGTCAATTAAAAAAAAGCAACAAAGAATAATCGAAAAATTTAAATTAATTAAATAATTAAACAAATTAATGAGCCAAAATCATTTAGATTTTTAACTATATATTTAGTTTCTCAACTCAAAAAGACGAATTCTTTACAAATAGTTAAACTTTCAAGCAAAGAAGACAGATTTTCAACTAAAAAGTTGAATTTTCAACTGAAGGTTAAATTCTGAAGCAAACAAAAATATTTGATCTTCTACCGAAAACAGTTAGGTTTTCAACATTACAGTTAGAAAATTATATTTAGAAATAGCAGACATTTTAAACAAAGCCAATTAAACTTTAACTACAAAAAATTGGATTTTCATATTGGCTTCTATTTACGCAGGTTGTATTTAATCTAAAAAAAACTAGAAGGAGTGACAACTTCTTTGAAATAGGAAAAAAAGGAATTCTTGAAAAAGCGGTAAAAAAAGGAAATAGAGTAATGAGTGTGAAGCCCGATATTATATAGAAAATTCTAACAGTTTTCACACGAATATATTTATTTAAAGTAAATAAAGGACTAATCAAAACAAACAAAAATTAAAATTACCCGTGGATCTCCTCCAAAAACAGCTTCACCAACGAAATCCGTAAAGTATAAAGAATAGCAGACATGAGCCATCCAGCAGAAAAGATTCGTTAAACAAACCATTCGTAAACTGCGAGGCATGTATAAAATTGACTGAAGATATTCCTTTAGTGGAACTTTTGGGTTTTCTTCTGGGTTTCCTTCCAACACAGGTGGGAAATTTACTTCACTTTGATGCACTTCTGGTATCATTGGTACAGTACCTGCCCTTTTGCTGACCTCTTCCACTTGAAGAGGCTCGAGCGCAAAATCCTAAACAAATTTTGGTTATTTTATGTGGAATAAAAAACAATGGTTTTAGAATTTGCAAACAATACTATGCCTAAAAGTAGCGCATACACACCCCTAAGAAGTGTATATGATTTAAAAAATTATTGTGTACAGAGTTGCAAAGTTTTTGTTAATTAAAAAATGTTATCAGATTTTTGGGGGTATTGGGCGTCTTCTTAATTTTTTCCAGGCTTCTGGATACTATTCTGCACGAGATAATTATCTCTTAATATAGCCCTGTAACTAACTCTTAAATTTTGCGCCCATGAAAAGACCAACAAATTTTTTTTTACTCTTGAGGACTTTTTTTGGGATCAAAACTAGAATCACTAAAAAATTTATCCAATTTCACTCCAGTCTTGTTCCTTCACAAATCTTGATTTTTTTAAAGTTTATTCTGATCCCAAGAAAGCCTTTAAGTGCTAAAAAATGTTTTTGATGTTTTCAGGAGCGAAAAATTTGGAATGATCTAGTGATCACCAAAAATTTAAAAAAATTAAAATTAAAAAAACTTTAAAACTCTGCAGATATCAA
>NC_046660.1:37987601-37995142 GCF_010883055.1 Belonocnema kinseyi | reverse complement strand
AAATTATAAGAATTTCCATAAAATATATCAACGCTGTCATTTTTACTATTAAAATTGAATACATTTCAAGTTTAGATCTTGGAAATGAAATAATTTTCAATTATAAATCTTTAAAATTGAACTATTTCATAAAAAACATTTTAAAATGCATCATTTTTTATTACGCACATTAAACATTAAAGATAATTGAATTGCAAATCTTAAAAATCAGAAAAAAATTTCATTTTAATCTTTAACATTTTTGAAATTCGGGAATTTTTATTTGTAAAGCTTCAAAATTGTAGAAGTTCAAATTGTAAATATTAAAAATCGAAGAATTATTATCTATTCTGAACTGTCAGAATCGAACGAAATATTTTTTTTTAAGTTCAAATTAAAAAATATTAAGCTATAAATGTTCAAAATGAATGAATCTTTCATTATTGTGAATCTTAAAACTGAAGGAATTTAAAATTCAGAATCGTTAAACTTGAAGCATTTTCTACTATAAATCTTCAAAATTGAAAATTGTAATAATAAATATTTAAACTTTAAGAGCTTATAATTCTGAAAATTTAAATAAAATAAAAATGTATACCAGTTTTAAATTTTGAAGTTAAAAATTCTGTGAATGGGATGATGTACATTTGATTTTTTCCTGATTTGCGAAAAATTTGGAACAGGAATCCCTTTACTTTTGATCTTCAATATATTCCAAATTTATTATTTTGATTAATACATCTTACAATTTTAGAATCTTCTACTGCAAATCTTGAAGAAAGAAGAATTTTTGATTTTAAATCTTCAGATTTAAAATATATATTTTTTTAATGTTGAAAGTTACTTAATTATAAACTATAGCCATTCAAAATTAATGAATCTTCAATTACTATTGTCAATCCTGAAAATGGACAAATTTAAAACTGCTAATCATTCTAATTGAAAAATTTTCAATTGTATATCCTGAAAATTGAACTTTTTCGAAAAAAAGTTCAAAATTACATACCAACACCTTTAAAATATAAATCTTAAAAATTCGAGAATTTTCAATTTTATCTAATCAAAACGGTAGAAATTTAAATTGTTAATATTTCAAATTAAAGGTTATTCAATCATGATAATTTGGATACAATCAAAAGTTATGCAACATTAAGGCTTAATATTTAAAATTCTGTATATCTGAAGCTTTAGATTTAAAAATTTTCAAACCTAATATAAAAAAAATTTTATTTATGCATCTTTAAAATTCAGGAATCTAGAAAGGAAAATCTTATAAACTAAAACAATTTCCATTTAAAAACTTCAGAATTGAACTGAATATTTTTTTAGTGTTCAAAATGGCATAATTTTAAACTATAAACAATTGGAAATACATGAATCTGCACTTATTCTGAATTAAAAACTCTTAGCTTTGAATCTTCAAGATCATCCCAATTTAAGAATTTTGATTTATGCAATTTTACAATGAATTAAGTTTTAATCGTTATTAATTATAATTGAAAATAATTCAGAATTACATGTTTCTAAATCAAACATATTAGGAATTTAAGAATCTTTAATTGCAAATCTTCAAGATATGCGAATTTCAAAAGAATGTTCAAAATTGTATGATTTTAAACCATAAACTTTCAAAATTAAACAAACTAGCGAATTTTCTATTGTAAATATCATTATAATGGATATGGCCGAGAATGGCAAAAATTAGAAAGACTTTCTTTTTATAGGTAATTTTTTTACAGAATGATGAAAAAACTCAAAATAGTATTATATTTATAGGGATATTTAAACATAATGTAACGATATAAATTTATTTTATATTTTATTTAAAAAGAAAATTTTAATAAGAAATTTGTTTAAATATTTGTTTGACCTATCCTAATTTAAATATCTGCTTAGTGCTTAGCGATTATCTGTTAGATATGGTAATAAAGATCAAGTAGTTGAAAAATGATAAATCTAATTTGAGATAAGATTATTATCTGAGTTCAATGTTCTAATATTTCTTATTTAATCCTCATAAAAAATATAAGAATAATAATAACAATAATTGGAGACGTACATCTGATTTGCCAGTGTTAGATGAAGGATCTCCACCTAATGTGCCATATGAAGTATTTTCTTCGGTTGTTATTTTTTCATACTCATTTGCCTCACGAGCTTCATTCAACTGAAAAATTAGTAATAAAAAATATATAATTATCTACTTAAATGAAATATCCTAATATGTACTTTGTCAGTTTCATACTAATTTCCTTTCCGATATGTTTTACTTTATTATCTTATTCATTTTCGAAAGTCCATATATTTATATCTCCTAACTTATTAATTTCATTATTTACGGCTCAAAAATTGATTTTTTACAAAAATAAGATAACTATATCAACATAATTATAGGGGAAAAATAGAGGAATGAATTATTCTTTAATGAAATTATTGCTAGTACTATTTTGAATACAATATGAAATAATTTACTTTTCTTAAATTCGAAGTCCAAATATATTGAATTCTCAACAACAAAAGTCGAATTTTTAACAAAAGAGTAGAGTTTTCGTATCGAAAGCTTGCATTTTCAACGAACAAGATTAACCTCCTACAAAAAAGACAAAATTTCAATAAAATACATGAATTTACAAACAAATAGTTATTGAATTCTCAAAAGAATGAGACGAAATTTCAATGCAAAAATTTAATTTTTAACTAAGTAGCTGAATTTTCACTCTTAAAAAGTTAAATGTTTGAACACAAAAAACGAATTTTCAACAAAAAAGTTGAATTTTAATCCCCAACATATAAATTTAATAGAAAAGTTAAATGTTTGATAAAAATATGAATGATATAAATATTGCTTTGCATGAAAATACGAATTTGCAACCAAAAATGTCATTTTCAAAGAAACTGTTGATTTATCTACCGAACTGTTTAATTTGAAGCCAAAAAGAATAATTGTTTACAAAACAGTTGAATTGCTGATCAAAAATATAAAATTTTAACAAACAAGTTAATTTTATACCATTAAAGATAAAATTTTTACAGATTTTTTAAAGATTAGTTTCCAGGTAAATAGTTTCATTTTTTGTATAAAAATAGTTTAATTTTCAACCCAAAGAAGATAAATTTCTACGAAAGTCCATGAAATTTAAACTTAAAAGTATCAATTATTAAATAAAACTGGAAAATTAAAATTTTTAGTTGAAAAAATTAAGCTTAAAAAAACGAATTTTTAACTAAAAAGTTGAATTTTGAAAAAAATAAATAAATTCTCTAACAATAAAGATGAATTCCAGACGAAAAATGTAATAGTTAACACTTCTACCAAGCAAGATCTCTATTTTCAACCAAGAACAGTTGAATTCAACCAGAAAGTTGTATTTTTAACCAAAGAGATGAATCTGTAATAAAAAAAAATTATTTTTGTTACAAATTAGTTAAACTTTTAACCAAAAAATATGAGTTTTCCAGCAAACATCTATTTTAAATCCTAGCTCAAAAAGAGTAAATATTATAATTTTTTCACGAAAAAGTTGGAAAATAGAGGAACATCGAATATTTATTTTTACATTCAGAAAAGAAGAAACAATCTTTTTATGCGAAATGTAAGATATTTATCTCTATAATTAATAATTAAGACTTTGAACTTAAATAGTTATATTTGTTTTAAAATATACTGCTTTTTATTTATTATCTACTTTATTTATATATGAATATGATGGTATATATATTACTGATAATAATCGATTCTGTAAGTTAAAAAAAATTCACTACACACGGTGAAATATTCTAGTTTTAAATATGATATATTTATCGTGATTCAAATATCAGATATTCAAAGAGAATAGGGGAATGAGAGGAAATTTGTTAAAAATGGGAAAAAGGTGAACAGTGGAAAAACTGTGATCCCTGTTATTTTATATTTCAAATTAAACTTCTTATTCTGTCCATTAACGTACGAACCTATCCATTCTCATCATTTCTGATTGAATTATTTCTTATTGAAGACATGCCTGAACTTATTTTACTCTGAAAAAATTAATGGAACCTGAATTCTAGTATACGCACCTTCTGTTCATGAAATTTCTGACCCTGATCACTTTCCAAAAGCTCAAGTGGTATTTCTTTAAAACTCGTAATAGTACATGACACACAAATGATAAAAATTATAGTAATAAGCGTGAAAGTGGCATGTACATGCCCTCCAAGTGCCACACCAATTGTAGTTGCATCCCAGTTGATTCCACCTAAACCATATCCCATAAAACCGCCCAAGCCTGCCATGATTGTGAAGGTGCTCAATCCTCTAGCATGGTCCTCTGCAAATAAAAATAGATGTTTACAGGAAATTTTTATTTAATCATCATATAACATAACATATTTAAATTTATTCATAAAAAATAGCCCACCCCTATGCCCCATACATTCCCCTATTTCCCCTATTCATCAACAATCTTCGCATGCCTTCCCTTCCCTAAATTCTTTCTCATCTAATTTTCCAACTCTTCACTTCTGCCCACATTTCTCTTCTCTTCCTCTAACCCCCTCGCTTCCATTCCTTACTCTTCTCTCCTTTCGAAAAACTTCTCCTACTTCCCCTACCCTTATTTTCCCTTACTCCTCCTACTTCCTCACCCTTTATTTCCCTTAACTTCCTCTACTACTTCTCCCCTCATTTCCCCGATTCACCTATATTCTCTTTCCCCCAGTCCCTCACTGCCCCACCCCTTGTGAGTTGTGAATTAGAAGTCAAGACTTCATCTCACTTTCCCTTTTTGGAAAAAATAGGATGGACGGACAATTTGCCCCCTGACTCTAAAGGTTTCTGCCCGGGGCTATGAAATACTAAAAATAAGTTGCCCTTCCACTTCCGATTACCCTTTCTTTAAGCAATCTTTTTATCTCCCACCCTCAGGCATTTCGTCTGACTACTTCTCAATCCCCTTCCCATCCAATCATTGCTTTCGTTATGTTTTCCCGTCCGCCCTCATCCCAAAACACTTCTATTTCTTACGGCACCCCTTTCTTCCATGGTTTCAGTCACTTCATCCATACCCACCTTTCACCTAACTCTAGCCCCTCAAACTTCCGCCATCCAATTTCCCTCTATCCGCCATCTCATTTAATAATAACAAACAACAAAAATGGATTTTTTTGTTGTTGGTGTCAATGTACCTTACTAGCCCTGAAAATTTTAACGCTGGTAGTGATTCTAAAAAAATCGAGCGTAATGCCCTGCACGATGCACAGTCGAATAGTTTAAAGTCACTTTGTAGGTTTTCGTAGCACTTGGCAGAAACCTTTATAATTTCGGTTGGGTGTCCACCCGTCCTCCGTACTTTATTCAAAAAGTGGAAATGATGCGGAAAAGTTAAAGGAAATGAGGCGAGGGGAAGTAGAAGAAGAGGGAGTAAATGAGACGTGGAGAATTATTGGAAGTGAGGAAAATGCGGAGAAGGAAATTAGGGCCAGCGAGGATAGGTTAGGGAAGGGGAAGTAGTGGAAGTGAAAGAAAATGTGGGTATTGTTAGCGGGAGAAGTCAGGGAAACAAGGAATGGGGAAAGTGAGGGGAAATTATAGGTGCCATAGCAGGGGAATGCGGGATGATAAGAAGAGGGAAATTAGGGAAGTGAGGCAAAAGTAAAAGAAATTAGAGGGTAATGATGGGAATAAGTGGGCATAAGGGAAAGGAGGTAGACTAAATGAGGGGTAATTATGAGAAAAGAGTGGAGGGGAAGTAGGAGAAATGAGAAGAGGAAAATTAAGGGAAGTGGATAGAAATTACAGGAGGGAAAGTAGTTGAAACGAGGTGCCGGTTTGTATAGAAATTAAGCGAAGGAAAGTAGAGGAAATGAGGGTAAATTAGAGAGGTATTGCGGAGGATGAAGTAAGGGGAGAACAATTTTTAAAATCACTTGTTTAATTTGTTATATCTTTAAATTGCTTAAACAAATCACAATTATTAATTGATGATAAAATATATAAATATAAAAGTAAAATGTATAAAAATAAAAGTTTTGATATGCCAGAGAAGGAAGATTTTCTTAAGAGTTGTTTATATCTATGAAAAATGCTGTTGGATAGCAGTCTTTTGTTTTGAGTTTTTGTTCTTCAGATAAGATGAAATTATTTTAAGAAGAAAACAAATTTCCTTACATGTAAATGCCAAATAGTTAAATTTTTCAATAAGAATTATTTATAAAAATTTCACATATCCTTAGATGACTGTCTAATGTGTACAAATTTTATTCTGACATGAAAAAATATGATACCGCAGAAAAGACTAATTTTCTATATGCAGAAATACTAAATAGACCAATTAGCCTTTAACAGTTTCTTTTAACAATGAAGAATGTTGTAAAATGGCAGTCTATTGTCTAAGAACAATTTCATTTTTTAGATAAAAATAAATGAATCTGCATGCAATAAAGAGTTTGCTTTGCATAGAAATGTCAAACAAGTGAATTTGTTTATAAAACTTCTTTAAAATTTTTACTATTACTATTTTTTTGTTCTCGTTCTACATTAAACATTAATCTGACACATTTTAGTACAAAAATCGATGTGAGTACTGCATATGAATTCAAGAAATGCAGCAGATAACAGTTATATGTATTTATTTATTTGTTTATAAGAATTTAAAAAAGCGCAAATATAACCAATTGCGTTTTTCAAGTTGAATAACAAATTTAAAAAAAATAATAATTTCAATCGTGCAGTACTCCATCAAAGTGCAATTTGTCATGAGTCCCAGGTTTTGTTCTAATATGTCTCACAACTACGTTTTAATGAAAATCAGAATCGCCGACCAGATTCTTTATGAAAAAGTCAACTTCGAAATTAAAAAAATCATAATTCCACTTATTTATCGAAAATTAAGCGAGACACTCTAAAAAATCAAATGATTAAATTTGTTTCTAGATAAAATTTATATTAAATGGGCATCCTGTTTTTTTTATACAAATTTTTTATTTTAAGAATTTAATTAATACAAATTAAAGAAGTGTAATCATGCGAAAAATGTAATTATTTATTCATTAGGTACGATAATAAACTTAACCGCGTTTTTTTCAAATATTATGACTACTGTAGAATTGATTCCTCTCAAAATCGAAAAATGTAGATAAAAAAATTAAGTGGAACAAAAAAAAGTTAAATACCAAATAATAAAACTTTATTTATGAAACAAATTTACTTTTTTGACTTGTTCTCGTATCTAGCAGAGTTTTCGAGAAAAAGGTGAGAATAAGATTTTTATAAATTTAAAATAGGTTTTTTCAAAAAGACCCAGGTCGATATTTACATCTTCCTTGCGTAAAATAATGAAAATATTGCAGGACTTATTTCTCAGGACCGTGTTTTCAAATTTTTCAAATATTCTTGCAATAGAAATAATTTTCGCTTTTTAAAGCGAAACTCGGTAGAATAAACTCAAAGATAAGGAATTTTAAATATAAAGTTACCCCAAAGAGGGAGGGTCGGTAAGGCCGGTTTTTGGCCTAATTTATTTTTGGACCAAAAAATCTGAAAAAATCATGGTAGTATCTTATAAGTCTCCCGAGTCGATTGCACG
>NC_046660.1:37974141-37987501 GCF_010883055.1 Belonocnema kinseyi | reverse complement strand
TCGACTCGGGATACTTATAAGATACTACCATGATTTTTTCAGATTTTTGGTCCAAAAATAAATTAGGCCAAAAACCGGCCTTACCGACCCTCCCCCTTTCCAAGTCCCGTATATTTGCTAAATTTCTGTACATCAAAAAAATATTTAAAGAGCTTATTTTTAACACTTTAAGGAAAAAAATTGCCAAGTCTCAGTCGAATCCCATTCAGTGACGTAAAATTATTCATAAAAAATTTGAGCCCAATAGTGAAATAAATCTGTTCGGAGCTGCGAAACCCTAAACATCGAAATATTTGCATAAAAAATGAATTCACACCTGGAACAGTGACATCTAGAAGATAAGCTCTCGCAGGACTCTGACAAGCATCTGCATCAAAATCGAGCAAAACAGTTCCCAAAATAGTAAAAAATATTCCCCATGGGTGGGAAGAGACGACTGCAGGTGGATTTCCACCTTCAGAGTCTATGGCTGTCGTTCTGTGTCCTAGAGGAACCGATTGATTAGGAGACAACATTTTTGGTCCGTCTCCAAAAGCATAACCAATGCCTTCTCCATTTGGCACAAGGATCAATCCTGAAAAATATTAATGATTAATAAATTCTAAAAATCAATCCAAATATTTAAGCGTCCTCAAGAATGGGTTGCGTAGTCTACATAAGATTCGAGAGTAATTCTCATGATTGTTTTAATGTCTTCTTTTTCATATTTATTAAGCGATTTTTATTAATTTTCGGAATTCTAATTCTAAATCTGAATCTAAATTTTAATGATTTATAAATTCTTAAAATCAAGCGAAAGAGCACCCTCAAGGAAGAATTTCGTAGGCTACTGGATTTGAGAGTAATTTTCATAATTGTTTTAAAGTCCTTCTTTCTATATTTATTTAGCGTTTATCATTTATTGTCTGAATTTTAAATTTAAATCTAAGTCTAAATCTAAACCTTTATAATTTATATATTCTAAAAATCAAGCCATAGAAGCAAGCGTCCTTAAGGAAGTATTGCGTATATTACAGGATTCGATAGTAATTTTTATGATGTTTTAAAGTCTTCCAATGTTTATTCAGTGATTTTTATTTATTAACGGAATTATAAATCTAAATTTAAACCTTAATTTTAAAGATGTATGCCTAGATTCTAAAAATATAGCCAAAGAGGTCGGCAAGCGCCTTCAAGGAAGGATTATAGAATAATTTTTATGATTGTTTGAAAGTCTTCATTTTAATATTCATTTAGGCATTTTTATTTATTGTTGGAATTCTAAATCTAAATATAAATCTAAATTTTAAAGAATTATGCATACATTCTAAAAATGCAAATAGAATTTGAGAATAATTATGATTGTTTTAAAGTCTTCTTTTTCATATTTATTTAGGAAATTTGTATTTATTATCGGAATTCTTATCGAAATTTTTAATCGAAATCTAAAATAAAAATTTAAAGAATTATGTATACATTCTAAAAATCAAGCCAAGTAGATTACAGAATTTGAGAAGAATTTTTATGAAGTGGAATAGTTAAATTTCCACTTAAAAAAATCAATTTTCAATAAAAAATGAATTTGACGGAAAAAGATAAATCGGCAAGCAAGCAGATTAATTTTCTACCAATAAAGATGAATTTCTAATCAAATAAATGAATTCTCTGACAAATATTTGAATTTTAAAAGAAATTTTCAAACATTTAAATGGATTTAAAACCAAGAAGGAAAGTTTTCAAATCAATTAATAAAATTACTATTCTACTAAAAAAGATTAATTTTCTAAAAATTATAGGAATTTTCAACCAATCAGTTGAATTTTCGACTGAAAAAGATACATTTTCATCTAAGCATAGAATAGCTGAATACTTATTTGAAAAAATAATTTATAAATAACAAATAAAAATTTGAACAAAATAGTGAAAAAAGATTTTGCAATTTAGTTGATAAATCATCGAAATTTATGTGAATATTTTATTATTTTATTTGAGTTTCGAATTGCTTATAAGATAAATAATTATTATTGGTTGATAAATAACAATCTCTGGAGATCTTTAAAATCTTTAAAATCATTTTAAACTTTATGAATTCTTTTGAAAATTTTATAAATCCCTTAAAATTGGTTAAATTATGCGAAAATTCTTTTAATTGCTTTGGATTCGACGAATATTGTACAAATTATCTTAAAAATCTTCCCAATTACTGACCTTCCTGAAAATTCCTTAAATCCTACGAAATCTTACGAAATCTCTTGAAATCTTAAAAATCTGTGGTAATCTTTCCGGATCTCTTGAAATAACTTAAAATATGTTAAAAACTTTTAAAAATTATTAGGCCTGTTCAAAATCTCTCAAAATGCCGTGAAATCATCGAAATCGCTTTATATTTCTTGAAACTTTTGAAATCTTTGAAAATAATTTGAAATCCTACCCTAAAATAATTTTAGTAGCATGCGAATTGAGTCCCGGGAGGGATAGATTGCTTTCTCTATTGCTCACTGAAGTCATGGAATCCCAGAAAGTCAGGGGTTGTTAGCGAATTTAAAATTGGCCAAGGAAATTCAGGGAATGTTAAGGAAAATCTGACAGATCATTCAAGGGTTTTCGATAAACTGAACTTGAAGCTAATTTTATTCTTTTGTTGGAAATTTAACGATTTTCTTCAAGTGTTATTCTTTTTGATTGAAAATTACACTGAATTAATGAAAATTCGACTTTTTTAGTTAAAAATTCATCTGTTTTGCTAGAAATTGCACCTTTTTGGGTTCAAAATCACAACTGATATAAAATTAATCTGTTTCGTTTAAGGATTTAAATATTTTGTAGAAAATTCGTCTATTTTGGTTGAAATATGAACTATTATATTTTTTTCTGAGAATTCATTTTTTTGGATTGGATATTAAGATACTTAGTTGGAACTCGAACTACTTTGTTCGAAATTAGATTTTTTTATATGATGATTCATAATTTTCATTAAAAAAAACTTTTTTGTTCAAAATTGAATTATTTAATAAAAATTATTTTTTTTATAGCTGATAATCTTTTTTTAATTCAGATAATTGTTAGTAAATATACGCCTTTTGTTTCAAACTGTTGTTTATTGTAGAAAATCGATCATTGTGGTTGAAAATATATATTTTTCGCTAAAAATTAATTTTTCAATTAATGAAAATTCATTTCTTAAACTGCAAATTTAACTGCTCCATTTTTGGTAATAATGCCGTCTCTTTTGACAGAAATTTAATCTTCTGAGTTGAAAATTCATGTGTATGATATAATTTCTTTCTGTAGAAACTACACTTTCTACGGAAAATTTAACTATTTTGTTGAAAATTCTTCCTTTCTGGTACAAAAGTAGACCCATTATTTAAAACTTTATCCTCGACTTGATCTTTTTAATACACTTTTTTTTTTAAATTGAAAACTGCCCTATTTTTCTTAAAATTATGTTTTTTAAACTTATTTTTAAACTGAAAATCTAAATGATCTATTTTTGCTTGCAAATGTATCTTGTTCAGTTAAGAATGTAACTATTTGATTAAAAATACATTTTTTTATTTAAAGATTCATCACTTTAGTCAAAAATTCTGGTTTTTGATTTAAAATTTGACTAAGTTGTTAAAAGTTCGTTTATTTAGTAATAAAATATTTTTTTAGCTGAAAGTGTAACTGTTTTATCTTTGCTAAAAAATTCTATTTTTTAGTTAAAAAATCATTTGCTTTGTTGAAAATTCATCTTTTTGGCATGAAAATTTTGATATGAAAATTCAGCTGGTTTTGATTGAAAAAATCTATGTTTTTAGTACAAATTAAAACTATTAACCTTTTCGTGCAGAATTCTTTTTTATTTGTTTTTATTTTTGATCGAAAAAATTTCATTTGTGTAAAAAAAACTTATTAATATTTATCTCTATGGTTGTTCATAGTATTTATTTATTTCAAATATGTCCGCGGCTTTTCGACACATGCGCAGTTGAATACCGCTTCACCCGTAACAGGCCATCTATTGGATATTAACGAACTATAAAGGAACCTTCAAAAAGAGTTTTATTGCAGTTTACATTCTAAACCTCTAAACTCTAAAGAGTCTAAAGGATGTCTACTTTTACTTGAGTAAGAAAATTACCGAACCTCCGGCTTCCTCTGTGCTTTTCTGCAGGTTTACAACAAAACTTTTTAAATCTATTTTTGCAGATCTCTTTTACATTTAATTAAATGTTATTAAAAATAAAAAATGCTTAAATCGGATGAAAATTGCAAGCTCTAGACTAATTTGTCCAGAAAAACGGACATCCAACCCTCGATATAAGGGTTTCCGGCCTAGCCTATGAAACCTTGAAACCTGATGCTTTTTTGACTGAAATTTGTATTTACCCAAAAAGACACCAATTGCAAGCAAACATATAAAGGGCCTCCTTCGACCGTACTTTAATCTGCAACGATCGCTGACGCTCCCAAGAATTGGGGTCACGAAGAAGCCCACAAGTGGACTTAACGCCCATACCAAGGTCATGTGCTGATGATCTACACCGATTTTCAATAAAGTGGGTGATACAAAAGCTGTTTCTGCTGCATACGAAAATTCGATGCCCATCACTGCCGAAGACACTCTCACCAATTCTCCTCGAGTTTTCCTCCTATTATTCATAATAGATTAACAATAAACAATCTTCAAAAATAGTTTTAATCTCAGTTCTTAAAAATCTCGAATGTAATTTTTTGGAATTTTTATTTCGAGATTAAAGAATCGATTCGGACTCAGTATTAATATCTATATCTAAACAATAAAAATAAGAATTAAAAAAAAGTAATATAAATAAGATGAATGTGAAGAATATTTTCAGCATAAACTTTCAAAAGCTTATCTTAAAAACTATGATTCCACGATGAAGGTTTCTAATTTACATTGGGACCGGAGTTTATATTCATATGATTTTCTGGTAATTCTATTTAAATTAGAAATAAATAAAACATCAAATATTGGATAACTAGATCCAGTCAGGGAATTTTCGACAAACTGAAGTTGAAGATAATTTTATTATTTTGTTAAAAATTTAACAGTTTGGTTAAAAAGTCATTCTTTTTTGAAAATTTAAGAAATTTAAATCAGACTAAAATCCAAATTAAAAATTTCATTTAACGTCCAACAATCAAATTGATGCAAAATCCTGTTAAATAAAACAAGAATCCAACGACCAAATTTGGACCACATCGAATAAAAAAACAAAAATGCTATTGTAATCTGAAAAAAAAACGTAAATAAATAAAATTGCATTACCAACGTTTCGGTACTCGTACAGTACCCTTATCAAGGCAAGAAAAATATAAATGGTAGAAATTGACAGCACCCACGAACAGGTGCTCTCTATTTGATACCTGAGAATCGAATGAGTGTCAGTAGGCCAATCTGTTGTAAACACAATATAAATATCTGTCACAATTACATCAGAAATAGAGAAAGTAAAAGAAAAACAGAATTCATGAAACATCTACGTTATATATAATTAATCATATTAGCATAACTTTTGTTCAGCTTATCTAAATCGGTTTTTAAATTAATAGATAACTTTTTTTGTTTTTTAATATAAAGCATTTCCATGAATTCCCTCTTTCTCTCATTACTTTCTCATTACTTTTTGTTTATTCGTTGTGGTCAAAATTTGGTCGTTGGATTCTTGTTTTATTTAACAGGATTTTGCATCAATTCTATTTTGGTTAAAATATCCATTTTTTAAAATTGAAAATCCGTCTTTTAAAATTCGAATTTAATCTATTTTGATAGATTGTTGTTAAACCTTTTAGTTTTTAGTTAAATTCAACTGTACTTGGTTTTAAATTAAAATATTTTTTAGATCACAAAATCGATTATTACATTGTTCGTTATAAATTAATCTTTCTTGGTCGACAATTCAACCACTTCATAAAAAGTAGAACTACTTTACTTTTCATGTTTTCGTTCAAAAATTCATTTCCTTGGTTAAAAATGTAACTGTTAAGCTGAAAATTCCTTTTATCTAAATTTTTGATACATCAATGTCGTGAGAAAAAATAATCTTTTTTATCATAAGATTAATCTTTTTTGATAAATACTTCATTTTCCTGAATAAGCATTTGTCTTTTTGTTTAAAAATTAATTTTTTTACTGAAAATGAAACTATTCTATTTCTTGTCGAAAATTCATCCTTTGTAATAGAAATGTAATATTCTTGTATAAAAATTCTAAATCAATTCTTTGGCTGAAAATTTGTTTTTTGTTTTCTTTTGCAAATTATTATGATTTGTTTAAAGATTCATCTAATTTGTTGAAAATTCTTATTCTTTGTTTTAATTCAAGTCTCTTTGACTAAAAATCAAAATTTTTGTTGCGAAAATATTAACTATCACGCTTTCCTTTGAGATTCAATTTTCTGGACGAAGATTCATCACTTTAGTTGAAAATTAAACTATTTTATTGATAATTCCTGTCTTCTTGGTTGAAAATTAGTTGTTGTAACTGGGAATTCAATTCTTCCATTTTTGTTTAAAAATTTATCTATTGTCCCTAAAAGTGAAAAGAAAAAGAAATAAAGAAAAGAAAGATTTAGAATTGCCAGAGAAAATAAAAAATTGATCAGGATGATGTCGGGGAACGTCAGGTAATTTCGAAACTGGGATTAACAGCAACCTTGTGTATAAACTCCGGTCGTTTTTAAATCTGTAACTTTTTAGCAAATATGAAATATGAATATATTCACCAAATGGATGTTTAACTTATTTATTTTAGGGGCTACAATTTGCGTCTTTCTACAATTTTTAATAGATGTGAAGATCGAATTTTCGAAAAATTACACGGGATATTTATAATCAGTAGGCTTTTATAATTTTTTTTTGTTAAGAAAAGAACATTTTTAATATATTTTATTTTTAAGTAGCACTTGTAAAAAGTATCCTGTGTCAGTGAAAGCACCCATAGATGGTAAAAAATAGCTATTCAAGTTGTTAGAAAATCGAAAAATAAGTAAATTAATAGTTCCTTTTGTAATAAGGAAAAAAATTACCTGTAAATATGCGAATAATCATCAAGAGTTCTTTCGAGTTTCGGTGGTCCTCGCAGATGACTCACAATTCCTGCTACACCCTGATCTGTGGGAATCGCATTTTTCCATTCTTTCCAAGAGTCCCATTTTTCTTTCACTTTATCACGTATTCCATGGACTCGACCAGTAAATCCTTGGTATTCATGCAATTTGTCAACCATGATGACACCTGTATTCAAGACACACTTTTTTCGTCAAATACAACGATTATTTATATTTTAATATTAATATATTTAAGTTCCACGTCATGAAATTAATAATAAATATTAAAATCTCATTTATTTCTGTTTATTAAACAACCTTTTTAAGACATGAAATCATAAAATTCTTGTATCTAAATATTGTCGAATCAGATCATTGACGTAAATTTGAGATTCTCGCCACTTGTTGCTCGACACTTGTGTAAAAAGCACATAATTCTCGAATTTATCGCAAGGTGTTTTATTATTGTGTACAATTTTTGAAAATTAAACTTTGTCTCTTACCCGAGATTAAATATTATTTTCTCAACTTAACGTCATTTTGTTATCCATATTAGCATCTGTGATTTATATATGTTTTAATTATTTAAATAAATAATTTTTTTGTGAATCAAGGCACAGGGTCACTTTAAACAACTGAAATGCTCTTGAGAATAATTTACGAGTGAGGCTTTGAAAACGATCAGTTCTAGACTAAGTTGGGTGACCACCCCTTGACTTTGCAATACTGACACTTCATCGTTGCATTTTGACGCCGACGCACCTTGTACTCTTTAAGGGTTGACATTGAAGGTTTAAACTCACCTTTTAACAAATTCTTTTGAATCAATTATGTCAACTTTTACTGAAAACTAAGGTAGTTAAAGTGGGGGTGGGTTTATTTTTAAATGATTGAAAAGGCATTTCTAAACATGCTTTAAAGAAATAAATCTTCAAATGTTTAAAATCTAGTCATGCTATCATTTCTAAAGCCAAATTCCCCCCAAATAATTCAATATGTATGCATAAATGGACAGTTAACTTGAATTTGATAAAAAAAACTTGACTTTTTAGAACAAGGCGCATCCCAGTGGGCACAAAATTTAGCGACGTCTTTACGACATCGTTACGACATCTTTACGACATCCTATGTCTATGTCGTTTCGGTCTTTTTGCGATATCGTAAGGACATCGTTAGATCATATGGCCTAATTTACGATATCGTAAAGACACCTTAACGACATGGACACGTGATATCGTAAAGTTGTCGTAAAGATGTCGCAACGATGTCATAAAGACGCGGCGTCTTTATGACATCGTTACAACATCTTCACGACAACTTTACGACATCACATGTCCATGTCGTTAATGTGTATTTACGACATCGTTACGACATCTTTAGGACATCATATGTCTATGTCGTTTCGGTGTCTTTGCGATATCGTAAAGACACCTTAACGACATGGACATAGGATGTCGTAAAGTTATCGTAAAGATGTCGTAACGATGTCATAAAGACGCTGCCAAACTTTGTGCCTACTGGGATTTTTTCATTTGAAATAAAAATTAAGATTTTTTCCTTCAGCAGCATTGAGAATTTAAAAATTAGGATTTTTAATGATACAATTGATTGTTTTTAATTTTTAAATCTCTTAATATCAATAAAGAAAATATTCTTTACTGCAGTTTCGATCAGGGTCTTGACGCCCTTTCTATTATTTGTAACCATTCTTTACAGATTTGACCTGCAAAAGCAGGTTTTAAAAAATTGGTCTTTTTTATAGAAACTGTACAACTGCATTTTGAGAGAACAGACATACATTTATGCCTTATAACGTATAGCATTTTTCGAAAAGAACAGTAAAGTTCTTGGGTAAATGCTCTTTGTATTAAAACAAAACAAAATTGTTTATTTTAACTATTGATGTGAAAAATATCGAAAGTCGCCGAGAATCCTTACTCAAAAATAAATATGTACGGGAGAGGGCATGATAGCAAAAGCGGATTAAAAAAAGTCAAAGCGAAAGAGTTTATTTTTTGTGGCGGAAAAAGGAAATATACATTTTTTTAAGTCTCTTTTGTTTCCTGCTAGCAGTAGAAAAATTGAAAAATATACAAATTTGGAGATGGAAAAAGAGATAACTATTCTATCTCTCTCAATGTGTCACTTTCCATCCCCAAAATGCTATTTTTTCCTATCCCTAATCTCAATAATATTCAATTTCTTTCTCTAACTTTCGCGACCAAGGACTCTTATTCTTTTCTATCCCTTAGTCTATCTGTTACGAATGTCAATCTTTTGTACTATCTTTCGTAACCGAGAACCCTTATCCTCTTTACATTCTCATGAGAGAACGTATTAGTTGTGCATAAAATTTAACACCTCTAGTCCAATTTTTGTCAAATGTCTACGAAAAACAGGTTTTTACGATTCTGTCCATCTGTCTGTCTGTGTGTCTGTAGATTTTTAGTTTGTCAGCAAAATAACTTTCGAATGAATTGGCAGATTGAATTGGCCTTTGGTATACTCTTTTAGTATCATAAAATAAAGGTCAATTTCGTTAGCCAGCCATTTTGTAAAAAATTCAAAAAGTGACCCAAAAAATTGAGACGAAAATTGACAAGAACTTGAGACAAAAATTGTGCATTTTAAAAAGTATGTAAGTATGTGGAATTGCAAAAAATTTACTTTTTTACGTTTTTAATGCTATTTGTTACGATTAAAACAAAAAACAGAACTACTAAAACATTCTTCATGACAAATTCATTAATTTTTACATTCTCATCAGAGAACGTATTAGATTTGTGTAAAATTTGACAACCCCAGTTTATTTCCGATGTTTACGTTTAGAGACCACCTGCATCCGAAAAAACAGATTTTTACTATTGTGTATGTCTGTCTGTCTGTGTCTGTTTCTCTGTGTCTAGATTTTTAGTATGTTAGCACGATAACTTTCGAAAGAATTGACAGATTAGATTCGCCTTTAATATACTTTTTTAGTGTCCTAAAATAAAGGTCTAGTTCGTTAGCCAGCGAATTTGGATAAAAATTCAAATATTGAGCATATATTGAAAATGTTTGAGACCACTTTTTTCAAAATTCAAAAAATTTCTGTATGGATGTTCATAGTGCTCAAACAGATGTACAATTTATCCCTATGACTTTTTTTGATAAAATCTAAATTTACCAGAATGATAGCATTTACGAAATACACAAATGCATTAGTGGGGAATCTGTCAATGGAAAAATTCTGTTTTGTTTCGATGTGAGACTTTTAATTTAGATCTTCACAATAAATTTGTTTTTGAAAAATTATACGATTAATCAATAAATTATGAATTTTTCTGAAATTATCACGAAGTTCCTAATTTATAAAAATGTACATAGAAGAAAACGAATTTTTCTATCGAAAAATGCCTGATTACTGTATTTGTTCATTAAATTTGTTTATAATTAAAGAATTATGAACTTAAGAAATCTTATTTTAAAATCATATGATTTCCATTTAAATTTCTTACAGTATAACTAGAAGAAACGTATAATTATGGAAAATCTTGGAAAACATTTTTTCAACAAATGATTTAATTGTAAATAATTTTTTGTTTTAATATAAAATATTGGAACACCTTTAGCTAATATCACTCTATGAAACTTAGAGGATTTAAACACTTTTCCTGTTATTGACGATCACCGGGAACCTCAAATAGATAAAATGGCCATTTTTCGTTATATTTGTTTATTTATAAATAATTAAAAACCTAATTAAAAAAATCAGGCTCGAGAACTCTCTTAGAAATCTTAACAACTGTTTTTTAAATTTTGTTTGTTAATCATATAAACTCCCATATAACACAACGCTGCTGAAGGTTGGTTGAATTTCTCAGCATAAAATACTAACCATATATTACTTCGGGTTGAAACTAATCACCCCACCCCCTCCCCCAAACCTTCATTAATTGAAGTTTCGTGGGTCACTGAGGTAGGAATTTAATTTACAAATAAAAAAAATCAATCCATGTTATTAATTGTAATAATATATATTTATGGAAGTGATATGCAAGTTGAGATACAAATTCGAGTGTGAAGTACGAGATACGTGATTAGAATGTATTCGTTAAAACCGAAGGAGCTTTAACAAAAAAGAAGTCACTATCACCAAATTACTGTTGTCCATGCTATACAAAGTTATACAAAGACCAAACGCGTAGCACCCGAACTAACAGTCGCGCCTCCTAGACGCGCTCAAACTTGTCAGCAAAGTGAGCCGCGCGCTATGAGAATGTACCTGCGAAGCAGGCGGATTTGTTTACTTTATTCTATCTCTGTATTATGAGCATGAAAAAGAATCACAATTAAATACCAGACTTCGAAACTACCTCACTTTTTGTATTATTAGAGACAAAAAAATAACAATTAAAAAAAGATTGTAAAAAAGAAGAAAGTCAACCAAAACACTCAATCTCTCACATTTTCCTTTCTCCGTCTTTTTTATACTACAGTTATACTCCAAATATACGAGCTCCGAAAATATGAGCGCCTCACAGATACGAGCGTCCAGACTTAAAAGGCGCGAGCAGAATTTTCCCCCACTACCCCCGTCCTATTTGAGAATGCGGCGCGAGCGAGTGTGCGCTACCTTGAATTCGACGTGCGCGCATGCGTAATAGGCGTGTATGCTTTCTGAAACCTTATTCCCGAAATCTAAACGTCGCAGGAGTGGGAGCCCCCTTTACGCTTGTATTTTTGGAGTTCCTGATTTCCGAGCTTCTCGTAGCTGTGGAGTTAGAGTATGCTATTGAACTAGCATGTTTATTAAAAAAATTAATTTGACACTTTTTAGTTTCTTTCACCTACAGCCGCCTAGAGTCAATACGTTCAGATTCACGTGCATAGATAAAGGATAGGATGGGAGAGAAAAGACAAGCTTGAAAAAGATAGACGTACATTTAGTTGGACGAAGAGATAGAAAGAGATAAAAAGATTGTTGTGGATAGATGAAGGATCGGGTGAGTTAGAAAAGGGGAGATGGAAAGAAATAGATGAAAATTTATATTGATAAACGTTTATTTTTCGGCCTGCTGGCCTTAAAAAATTGACTTGCTTACTCTTCCATTTTTTTACAGAATTTTCTTACAACTACGTCTTAGAAAGTACTATCCAGCCACACCTTATAACTAATCCGCTCGCTCCTATAGCCAAACCTTCCTCGCAGCGCCTCGCCTCGCCTCGCAAGCATTTCGCTCTTTTGTCGCTATGCCTCGCATTACCACCCTCTGTCTCCGCGGCTAACACCTAATACTTAACAAGTATTTACAATATTTACATTTCTCTTACGTCTGCTTCCTCTCCTATTTACAATCTTTCCTTCTCCATTCCTCTTCCTCCTTCCTTCTCTTCTTCTCTATCTTACCCAACATCCCCTTCACCCATGCTACTGCCCTTTTGTCACCCTTTTCATACAACAATACCTCCATGCTTATCCCCCTCCTTTCCACCTCTTCACATCCCTCTCACCAATGCTCCAATTTTGTATCCCCCTTCCCGCACAATTGACACATTCTCTTCTCTGGAAAGCCAGAACCTATTATAATTCTCCATGCAACCGCACTTCATTCTCGCTACAAGTTCCTGACTTTCTTGCTCTCCTTTCTTACACAACTATGGCGCTCTCTCCCTTAGCATAATTCACACATAGTTCCCGTTATATCTTGACTCTCTTATTATCTCCTCTCCTTCTGCCTTCTCTTTCTCCATGCAATTCTTTTGAATCAACTCATATGCCTTCCTTCCTTCCTCGTGCATTCTGCTAACTTCATCCATCTGCAATCCATTCGTTCTAAAATGCCTTTCCCTTTTCACCTCCATCTTCGCACCACTACGTCTGTTCTCCTTCACCCACCAAAACTCTCTAACCAATTTACTACCCCCCTCTTCCAAAAATTTCTCCTCATATTTACACGCTTGACTTCCTGTTATAATCCCTAAACATGTTCTTCCTGCCTCCCTCCTGACAATATAGTTTGGCGTATTCCTTGCCAACCCCAAGTATCTACTTTACAGACCACTCATGTATCCTATTTACCTCCTCACTTGCCTTTAAAACCCACACCTGCAATCCATAAAATAAGACACTCATCACTAGCGAATCAAACAATTTCATTCTCTTTTCAAAATCATCTGCGAACAATCTCTTCCCCAGCCCCCACACCTGCCTCATTACCATATTTGCCCTTCTCACTCTCTCTTTTACGAGGGTGGATTGATAAGTTTCCGGCCTGACCAAGAAAAACAACGTTTTTAAGAATTTTTTTTTTTTATTTCTCAACATAATCTCCTCCAAGGCT
>NC_046660.1:37954935-37974041 GCF_010883055.1 Belonocnema kinseyi | reverse complement strand
AAGCTATCTAAGGATGGTACTATAGAACGCCACCTTAAGGTAGGCCTAGTGGCGCCATCTCTTGGTCAGGCCGGAAACTTATCAATCCACCCTCGTATATGACCATCCACTCCCCCATTTCTTCGAAACAGGAAGCCCAGGTACACAAACGCTTTCACCTCCTGTACCGTTTTTCCCTTCCACTTTCACTCCCCTCCCCCATCTCTTCATCATCTCATTTAAAGCCTCTTCGCTTTTTGCCAATAGCACTATGTCATCTGCATATGGGAGTGACCATATCCTGACTCCTCCTATCCTAACTCCTCCCTCCACTCCGGCCGCTAGCTTACTTTCCATATCCGCGATCAAAAATGCAAAAAAGCGTTGGGCTATGCGGGCACCCTTGCTTTAACCACCTATCTATCCAGAATCTCTCAGAGATTCCCTCCCCTCCTCTCACCCTATCTTTCGTCTCCTCATATACCTCCCTTACTCTCTCGATCAGGCCCTGTTCACTCCCCTCTCTTCTATTGCCTCCCACAACCTTCTCCTAGTCACTGACAGGAACACGCTCTTTAAATCTACAAAAAAACGCGTAAACTTTGGCACCCTTTTTGGTTAATTCTCTATCCAGCACGTGTTGCAAGACTTAAATATTGTCAATAGTGTTCCTTCTCTTTCTAAAGACCGCCTGCGTCTCCGGCAATATTCCTTTCCCCTCAACATTCTTTCGCAGCCTATCTGCTAACACCATCGCGTATATTGTGTACACAGTATTCATGAGCGTAATTCCTCTATAATTTTCCTGCCTCTCCCTATCCTCTTTCTTATACATTGGTACGATCAACCCCTCTCTCCACCCTCTTGGGAATCCCTCCCCCCTCTATACTTTTTTCACTACCCCATGCAGCCTTACCTCTTGTGTGCCAAAATGCCACGCTTCTTTCTCTACCCTGTCAATCCCTGTTGCCTTCGATTTTTTCAACTTCGCTATCTGCTTCTCTATCTCCTTGTCTTTCAGCTCCTCTTCATCTACTTCTCTGTTTCTTCTAATCCCCTTACCTTCCACATATCCCCTTCTGTCTTAACACTTCTCAACTCCTCTTCCAGCTCTTTTTCTTTTTCCTTCTCTTTCTTCTTACACATTGCCCTAAACGTCTTCCTGATTTCTACGTACTCCTCCCTTTTCGCGATTCCTTCCTTCCACTTCCTGTGCTTCTTTTTCACCTTTCTCTTCATGATTTCACATTCCCTATCCCACAACGGCTTTACCATTCCTTTCTTCTTTTTCCTAAACACCTTCTTTTGCACAAAAACTTTCACTTTTTCTTATATATCCTCCCATATCTCGTTCACGGACTTCCCCCCAAAGCTTGAGTTGCCCAACTACTCCTGATACTTCTCTAACGCCTCTCTCGACCATGCCACCCTCTCTCCCTTTTGCTGCCTTTTGCCAGCCTCCCCCTGTATTCAGAAACTCAATGGCTGATGATCTGATTCCACCCTTCCTTCCACTGCGAATTTCTCTATCTCCTCAAACCCTTGCATATTCATAATCACGTAGTCTATCACCGATACACCCCTGTTACTCACATGCGTGTAGTCTCCTTCTTCGTCCCCTTTTACCATACCATTCGCCACCGCCCACCATCTATCCTTTATCCAGTTTCTCAGAATCTCCCCCTCTTTATTTATTAGTTTATCCTTCGATCTTCTTTTAAAGCTCTCCCCTTCCTGGTACAAACCCCCTTCCCGCCCAATTCTCGTATTAAAGTCTCCCCTCATTACCACCATACCCTCGTCTCTCTCTCTCCTAGTAAGTTTTCTACCCTTTCTTTAATCCTTTCCATTCCATCCTTATTATACACAGTCACAAACTTATACAGCACCCCTCCTATCTTCACAGCACTCATTTGCATGCCCTCCCCCTCTCCCTATCCACGAACTTCTTCCTCTACTCCATCCCTAACCCCTGTTATAATTCCCCCACTAGCCCTTCCTTTCTTTTTTACTTTGACCGCCTCCTGTAGCCTCCACTTATACCCCCTTGGCAACTTTTGCTCTACTCTATCCCATTCTTTTATCTGTACCCACGTCTCTACCAGTCCAATCACATCAAATTCCTGAATATACCACCATAAATCCTCATCTTTCTTTTTTACCCCTGCTACGTTCCAGTATAACACCTTTAAGATTTCTGCACCCTGCTTCACTCCCAAACCCCTACTACTCCCGAAACAAGTTCCCCTGCACTTCCTTTAACACCTCCTTTCTCCTAGTCTCATGCCCACATTTTCTCGTCTATTTACATTTTCCGATATCCTACCTTCACTGCTCTCCCTTCACTCCTCTCCTTCCTAGCCCTGTTATTTAGCATTCTCTGAACATCCCTTTCGTTCCTCATCAAATCTTGATCGATAAAAACCTTATCGTCCTTTATCCTATTTTTGTTACGCATTACCCCTAATTTTTCTTCCCAGCTCTCCAATTCCACAACCGCCACTTCATTCTCCTTTCTCCCCTCCACCCTAACTTTCCCTACCTTGCCTTTCACCCACCCTATGCTCTGTAGCAGAACTTTCACCTCGTCCCTTTCTTCTCCGCTCTTGAGCTTCAATCCTCTTATCACTATATTATTTCTCCTATCTGCCTGCTCTTTGCTCTCCATTCTCAACTCCATTGCCCTTATCCTTTCCCCATCCGCTTTCTCCTCCTTTTCATTCCTACGCTCTCACACATTCTCTTCTATCTTGATCTCCACTTTCTCCCAAATACCTTGCTTCTCACCCTCCCCCCTGTCTACTGCTTCCATTTCTGACCTGCCCTCCACCTTCTCCAGCCTTTTTTCCGCCCTTTCCTTCCACATCCTAATATCTTCTTCCATCTCCTTTATTTTATCCTTTTTTTCTTTCCTTACCTACTCCAACTCCCTCTGCAATCCTTCTACTTTTCCCCTCAGCTCTTTTACTTCCTTTCCCCATCTTTCATCTGTTACCCTCAGTTCCTCCCTCATACTTTCCATCTGCTCCATAGCCCTCCTTACGTCCTCCCTTAACCCTCTGATCTCGCGTATCAGCACCTCGATAGCCTCCTTTTCCGTCTGCCCCTCCATTAGGGGGGGGGGGGGGGGGGGGTGATCTACGTTTTCATACGCTTTTTTTAAAGGGGCTCTCTCACTTGCATTGAACGCTCTCTCCCTTGCCTGTTTGCTTCTTCCACTCCGATTCTCTCCCCTCCCTGACGCGTCACTTGACACCAGGCCACGCACAACTGGCCGTTGTGTCCCTTTGGAAATTTCCTCCCCGTCTACTTCACTACCAGCACTGCCAGTAATCTCGCTGACCACCTCCCGCTCGTCCGTCGGTAACTATAACCTATCCATACACAAAAGTACTCACTGCCGCCCACAGATGTCTTTTGAGGCTGCTGCCACTTACCGCCCTAAAATTTCAGTTTCTTTGCCCTATTTCACCTCTTACAGTCCCTTTAGTCACCCTTTTCTCACCCCTAACATCCCCTATCACTACAAAAACCACGCTTGCCCGCCATAAAGGCCCAAAAACCTAAACATAAGACTACCCCGCTCCCCTGCAAACGTAACCTCACTTTCCTTATTTAGCCAAATCCCCCCCCCCCCCCCCCCCCCCCCCCCCCCAACTACAATGTAAATTAATTTCTATCTTCCCAATGTACCCCTCACAACCGTACTCACCTCCTAGACTTCCACTTTCACACTCCACTCACACCTACCACACAAACTTCGTAAAAAATTTTCACCGCCTGTCACTGCACACTTTCTCACTGGCGCCACCAACGTGCAAGTCCGAAAATTTATATTGACAAAGAGATAGTAAAAGATTAACGTGATTAGATGAAAAATTAGATGAGATAGAAAAGAGGGGATTTAAAGAAATATACGTGAATTTATATTAACAAGGAGTTAAAAGAAGATTGACGTGGATAGATGTAGGATAGGCTGACATAGAAAAGAGCGGATTGAAAGGGATAAACAGGAATTGAAGTTAACTGAAGGATAGAAAAATATTGAAGCTGATAGATAAAGGGTAGGCTGTGGTAGGAAATAGAGGATTAAAAAGACAGAGGTAAATTTAGATTGAAAAAGCGGTAGAAAAAGATTGACATTAATAGATGAAATATATGATGAGATAGTAAAGAGGATATTAAAAAAAGGTAGACATAAATTCAGATTTAAAAGGGTCTAGACAAAAAGAAGATGTTGATAAAGATAAAATACTATGAGATAGAGAAGAAGAGATTAAAAAATATAAGCGAGAATTTATATTGACAGAGAGATAGAAAAATACTAACGTAGATAGATAGAGAATAGGATAAGACAGAATAGTGGGGATTGATAAAAACGTATGAAAATTTAGATCAACGGAGAGATAGTGAAAGATTGACATGGATAGATAAAGGAAAAAAGAGATGAACAAGAGGGATTGAAAAAGACGTACATTTATATTAAAAAAGAGATAGAAAAAGATAGACATTATAAGCATGGGTAAGGATAAGATAAGTAAGAGGAGATTAAAAAATATAGACGGAAATCTTGATTGAGATAAAGGATAATATAAAATAGAAAGAGGGAATTGAATCAAATATATGGATATTTAGATTGACAGAGAGATAGTCAAATATTTACGTACACAGATAAAGGAAAGGATAAAATAGCTAATATGGTATTAAAAAAGATAAACTTAAAGTTAGCTTGAAAAAAAGAAAGATAGAAAAAAAGAGGTTGATAAACGCCGAATAGGGTGAGATAAAGATAAGTAGGTTAAAAAGATAAACGGGAACTTAGATTAACAAAGTGGTGGAAAAAGATAGACGTTGGCAGGCGTGGAATAGGACGAGGTGAAGAAGAGAAAATTAAATAATATAGACGAGAATTTAGATTGACAAAGAGATAGAGAAATTTATCTGCACAGAGAGGTAGAAAAATATTGTAGAGAAAGATAAAGGATAGGAAAGATAGAAAAAAGGGGATTGAAAAAGATAGACGGAAATTTAGATTCACAGGGGGATTGTAAAAGATTGGTGTGGATAGATAAATGATCGGGTGAGATAGAGAAAAGGCGATTGAAAGAAAAAGATTAAAATTTACATTGACATAAAGATTGTAAAAGATTGACGTAATTAGATCAATAATTGGATTTGATAGAAAAAAAGGGATAAAAATGAATATACGTGAATTTAGATCAACAAAGAGATAGAAGAAGATTGACGTGGATAGATGGAGGATAGGATGACATAGAAAAGAGGAGATTGAGAAGGATAAACCGGAATTTAAATTGACAGATAGGTATAAAAATATTAACGTGGGCAATATTAGAAAAGATAGATGTGAATTTAGATTAACAAAGAGATAGAATGGGACACATTTTCTAAATCTCTTTCTATCATGAAGATTTAAAACTAATTAAAAAGAACTTTACTTCCATATCAGCTAAATTGTGGATAGGAAACTAATAGAAAATATTTCTATTGTATGCTAATATTAAACAGAAATGTAGATGTTAATTGAATTGCAGAATTCCTTAAAATAAAATCAAAAATCTAACGACCAAATTTGGACAACTAACGTAAAATGTTCTTACTGCAATCTGATTTTTTTTCAGATTGCAGTAAGAACATTTTATAGTGGTTGTCCAAATTTGGTCGTTAGATTCTTCGTTTTATTTTTAAAAATTCTGCACATCATATGAATTATTTATTATTGTTCATAAATTCTTAATTTAATAATACCGAATGAAATCAAGGAAAAATTTTTTATTCATTAATATTAATTGAGGGAAATAGAAAGAATGGCATTGATTTGATCTATATTCCCCGTTATACCTTAAGAACACATAACTAGCATCAATTTTTTTAAATGTGATTTTCACGCACATGCCTAGCGTTCTCATAAACTGAACTAGTGAGATTCACTGATTGAAATAGCCAGTAGTGAATCACTGATAAAAAGTGAAATTTTTTCTGATTGTCAGCAATTCAGTAAGTGCGAAATCTATATTTACAGATTGAGAAATTTCACTGATTGTCAGTGAAAATTTCACTGTAGTGATACCACTGACCCACTTCTGGCTATTTTAATCAGTGATTCTCACTGGTTAGTGAACAATATTATTTTTAGATATTTACGATAACGAGTTAGATCAACACCGTCGACCTAATTGGCCTCTTGTCATGATTCGGGCTAACGATGCGGCATTTTCTGTTGTTCTAGCCGAACATTAAACGCTAGTCTAGCTGGGTCTGCTCGTAAGATATCACACCTGCCGGCATTTCCCACATTGCAAGTTGCGCTAAAAAATCGGAAAATATCGTGATTTTCGTAAATTAAGTTTTAGATTTTCATTTTTTTGAATAAAGATAAACTCGAACATCCAGTAAAAGGCAAACCCGACAGAATCATCAATCTTTAGAATCCATTGACTATTTTAATTTCTTGTGCAAGTGCAACTTATTTTGTTTGAAAATGAGTTTAAGTGCAAAAGGTGAGTCACGCTAGATAATTAAATTGGTCGAACTAGGAGTGTTGTTGCAGAATAGAGGAGTCATTTAAGGGTCTGGCAAAATGGTATTAATATATAATTGATATTCTTTCCGTGCAATGGAAATGTCAGAAGGGAACAAATTTCGGCCTTTTTTAATGCGTGTGAAAAGCTTTCTACGCTCTTTTTAATAAAAAATCCCTTTTTGATACTATAAATTCAACAGTGATTTGCACGCCCTTTTTTTATTGATATTTGGGCTTCATAAAGCTTATACCTTAAGATCTATCCAGCTTACTGAAATCCATATTTTATATATATATATATATATATATATTAAAGGTAAATAGTGCTTTAAAAATTTTAAAATGAAGATGTACTTTTTACAAGGATTGGTGGTTCAAAGTTGCCTTTATTAAATCCGGGTGAATGAATTTAATAAGGACAACCTTTTTCCTACAATTATGAATTGTTGGATGTCAGATTTTAACTACGTAATCTAAAGAATTAATACAAACTCAAACAGAGAGTTTTTTTTCGAAAAATGTTTTTTGGTTCAAAATAGGATTCCGGCTGAACCTGTGGTCTGATTTGGATGTTTTTTTTTCTTTTAAAGCTGATAAAATTTCAAAAAAAGTTGTCGAGACTGATTTTGAATTTAGTTTTTCCATTTTTTTTATAGAGAAATATGAAGACAAAAATGGCATTTTGTATATTTGACATTCCCGGTGCTCCTCAATATTAGGAAAATTGTTCTAAACACCGACGCTTCATATATTTACATTATATAGACATTCCATCATGATACAATTAACAAGAAAAATTTTTATAAAAAAATTATTTGTTGAGTATTTGTTGCCAGTCTCCTTGATCGGGAACTTAATGATAATTTTAGCAGCATCCATCACTATTCGAAATTTCTTTTTTAACAAATTTAATAAACAAATGCCTTATTCGGACATCGGTTGGCGAAAAATTCGTTTTTTTTTCGATGTCAGTTATTTTAATTGAGAACTTCATGTTAATTTCAGCAACATTCACGATTAGTTCATAAATTTTATGGTTTTTTTGAACAAATTGAATAAACAAATGCATTATTTGGGCATTTGTCGACGGAAAAACTCATTTTTTTCAATGTCAGTCCTTTCAATTGGGAACTTTACGATAATTTAAGTAACATTCATAATTAGTTGATTAATTTTACGTTTTTCTTAAACAAATTTAATTTAAAAATTCACTATTCGGGCATTTGTCGATGTAAAAACTGTTTTTTTTTCAAAGTCAGTCCTTTTAATTTCAGACAAAAGGTTTTTTTTTCATTCAATACTTATAGTTGGCCCGCGAGTGTCCCGACTTTTCATAATTTATAGAATGTATATATAACAATTATTAAATTTATTGTTCAATCATTCCTTGTATTCCAACCCTCTTGTGTTGGCCAACTGTAAGTACTGAATGGAAAAAAAACTTTTTCTCTTGAATTAAAAGGACTGACTGAAAAAAAACGAGTTTTTACGTCGACAAATTCCCGAATAGTCAATTTTTTCATTAAATTTGTTCAACAACAACATAAAATTAGTCAACTAATTATGAATCTTACTGAAATTATCATAAAGTTCCCAATTAAAAGGACTGACATAGAAAAAACTAGTTTTTCCGTCGAAAAATGCCGTAATAATGCATTTAAATGATTAAAAATTATAGAAAATACATTTTTAACAAATAATTTGTTTATACAAATTTTGTTTGTTTATTTAATCATGATAGAATATCTTTATATAATGTAAATATGTAAAACGTCGGTGATTACAACAATTTTCCTATTATTGACGAGCACTGGGAACGTCAAAAAGAAAAAATTGCCATTTTTTCGTCAAATTTATTTATTTATGAAAAAAACTTGAAAACTAAATTAAAAATCAGACTCAACAACTTTCTTGAAAATTTTATCAGCTTTTAAGAAAAAAAATTCAAATCGGTCCACAGGTACAGCCGGAATCATATTTTGAACCAAAAAATTTACTTTTTCTCCACTGTGCGCCACCTCGAGTGTATTATATCAGGAAATTGATTCAAGCAATTAAAATGTAATTGAGCCATGTTTTGAGTCATTTTAGGGATTATTGGTAACAGGTGATCATTATGGACGGATAATTTAGTTTGGTTTTTATCGAAAAGCAAATTCAAGGCAATTAGAAATATGCTTTGTAACTATAAAGGGTGTTATCAACAATTATTCTAAAGAAAATATACCCTTTTTCTCGTACGACGAAAAATTCTGAAGAAAGATGCTGCACCAAGAATTGCAAATTGTTGAACCGGAAGTTATTTTATTTTCAATATTTATACTTGAATAATATGCAATTCGCAACCTTTTCTTGAGCAATTCCTTTGCCAGAATTTGCCATTGAAAAATAGTTTTCCTAGAGGAGAGGAGGAGTCAGGGTCACACAATTATACAATTAAATGACAGAGTAATAAATATATAACTAAACAATTAATAGTAAATCATAATTAATAATGATAATAAATGCAGATATAAAACTGATATTGCCAAAGATTTCACAAAGCTTTCAATGATTTCACAAACATTTCAAAATTTCGGTAAAGATTTCTGGTAAATTTCAAACATTGTACAACAGGTTTAATAATTTCCCAAAGATTTTACAAAAATTGGGAAGGTTTCGCAAAGATTGCCAATCGATTATATAAATATTTAATAATTCAAGAATACAAATAAAGTATATAATTACTTAAATTACTTTATTGATATAAATATATTACCTTTTTAAATATTTATTTCTTTATGATAAATTGAAAATGTATGTGCTGAATATTTGAAATCTTTCCGAAATATTAGAAATTTTTGAAAAATTATTGAAGTCTTCGTGCATTCTCTTTAATTTTTTGGGAATGTTTGTAAAATAATTGAAGTCTTTGTGAAATCCGTTGAATCCATCCGGATTCCTTCGTAAAGTCTTTGGAAAATAATCGAAATATATGTAATAGATCGTAAATCTTTACGAACCATCCAAATTTTGGAGAAATCTTTGAAAAATTATTAAAATTATTCTGAAATAAATCAAATTTATACCTGCATTTATTATTCATGATTTTCCATTAATTCTTTAGTTAGATATTTGTCAATAATGCAACATTTTCACCCATTGTACAATGTTTACACATTTTGCCATTTAATATTAAAATTCTACGGCCCTGCCCCTAACTAGAAAAAGTAAGCTTCTCGGCTTCTGTGGATAATATTTTAATTTCTGGAATGAAAAACAATGAAATGAACCATAAAATATGAATTTGTAAGCAAAAAAGTTCATGAATCCTGAGCAACAGCATGCTTATTGTGAAGAAAGCAGTTGTATTTTTAACAAATAACGATTCGAGAAAAAAAAAAGAAAAATTACGAATGTCTATTATTGCCGAGTTTTCAGAAGAAAATTCTGGAAATGGAATTGCTCAAGAAGACGCTGCGAATTGCATACCCTTCAACTGTAAATCTTTAAAATAAAATAGCTTGCAATTTCATACTTTTCCGATTTAACAATTTCCAATTCTTGGTGCAGCATCTTTTTTCAGCATTTTTTGTCGCAGAATCCGAGAAGAGAGAAGAAAGGTATACAGTAAAAGTCTTTTATAGTGCCGATTTTTAGGCTGACGGTGTGTGGGATCTAACTCATTATAGCCTGCTCCGCTTTTGTTTGTTCACGCCTGAGTGCTCGCCTGAGTGACAACAGCAGAGCCTGCGCACCTCGCGCAGCTGCTGTTACACCTACCTGCGGCGCGGCGTCAATTCTCGAAAGGGTTATTGATAGGTTTTGATAGGCTATTGAAAGGGATTAACTGTATTTTCTCTCGAAAATATTTCTATCACATCCTTTATGTATACGAAGCTTATTTCTATTTCCTTCCATTTGCTGTTGTCTTCCGATGAAGGCCAAAGTAAATCAATCGTTCATAATGATCACCTGCTACAATAATCTCTAAAATTACGCAAAAACATGGCTCAATTACACTTTAATTACCTGAATCAATTTCCTGATATAATTGACAAATATATTTTAAAAATCGGTCAATATTATTAATAATGAGTAAAATTTTAAAGTGTTTGCAAAATTACCAAAACTTTCAACAGATATTGAACGGATAACCCGATTTTCTTATATCTTTTTTAATCGTCTGTTCGTTATGTAATACACCTGATACAGCCTATTAAAATTAAATTCCTTGATATTTTAATCATTTTTTATTTCTGTCAACTGGCTCGAATGCTCTAACAATAGGAAGATCGGGTGAAGCATGACAGGCACTCAATCATTCTATATCCTGGGCTTCCAGTATCGTCAAAAAAATAACACTCTCGACCTCCAGCTGCGAAATCTGAAATGGGCCGCGCCGATATTCGGTTCACCCTGCATACATTCATGGTGACAGTTTGCTCCTTCCCAGGCGCATAAAATGCATCAAATTTTCAATTAATTGAAAAAAAACAACAAGACCATTTCTCGAAAAAAAAACTCCCTGTGAAAACTCTCCTTATGAAATCATTCACAATTGTAGGAGCAAATTTGTCCTTTGTAGTACATGGATTAAAAATCAAGCTTGAGGAAGCACCTTAAGATGTACACGTGCTATAAGATTTCAGAAATTTGTCCTAGAGAATGACCAAGATCTTCATGAAAAAAACATCTGCCCCGATCTGTTTTTAAATCAAGATTTTAGTGACTGTCTAATTGTACCAAGTCATGGGAAATTACTGTAGATATAAAAATCGAGACCTAATAATCTCGATATTTAATTACGATAAATTTTGGATAAATATGCAGTTATATAGTTTCTTCACCAGGAAGGCTTTGTTTCTACTCCAAATAAAAATTTCAAACAGGATGCTTCTATGAAAAAAGTCAAATTTATTTTCGACCTTTATTTTCAAAATTCGAGTATTTATTTGAAACATTTTTTCAACCAAAAGGTGTAAACAAAACCTACCGAAACTATACTGGTAAAAAAAAGTGTTTTTTTATCATAATGTTTTTGATTAAGTGTAATTATTAATAGTTTGACTTTGATAGGACACATTTTTTTAACATTTGTTTTACATTAAATTTACAGTTCAGTTTTTACAACTTATTTAGAATCCTACCTAAAAAGTGGTGTAATGGTATATCTCGGAAATTATGCATGATTCATGATAGCACTTTTTTTGGAAATGAGTATTGTTAAAAAAGAATTTTAGTTTAATATCATAATGCTTTGAAGATGACTCAAAATTTCAAAAAAATTCAAGTTGTTATAGTTTGTTTCACTTAAAATGAGCATTTTTAAATCAAAATCATCATCAAACTTCCCTATTTTTATCCATTTTACGTTACGTTAGAATTTCACACTAGAAATGGGTATTTTCATTCGTAAATTATTAGATCACAAAGATTAAAAATTATTCAAAAAATTGAAACAAAAAATAAAATTTGACAATTTACTTCCAGCAAGGCAAGCACATCTAACGGATACTGTAAAAAACATTTCTGACCATTCTCTCAACAACGGAATGATTTCAACCTTATCTAAAGGAAATAATTTTTCAGTAACTCCTTCCAAAATCCCGAGGAAAGAAATCATCAACAATTTAGAATCCACAATATATACCCTTCCACCCGAAAAAGCGAATGACATACGACGCAGGCCGGCCAACATTTTGCGCCAAGCTCAAGTTCCCCAGGTGGAAGAATTATATATAGTTTATATATAGTGTGAAGTTTCATATATAAGATTCCTTTGTTTTATACAAAAAATTTATAAAACAAATGAATATTATATATAATACTTAACACCATATATAAACTATATATAATATTTTAGCCTGGATCCCTCCTCAAACTTAACAAAACAAGAAAAAACTGCAATTAAAGAACTCAATCGCAAGAAATACATTGTAATATTACCCGCAGACAAACGCAGCACAACAGTAATAATGAATAAAGAAGACTTAAAAAAAAATCATGGACCTTCTTACTGACGATACATACAGAAAACTTAAAAAGGACCCTACAAAACAATAATCAGTAAAACAAAAACCCTTCTCAACGACTCTAAACTTGACAGCCAAACAATATCTAAATGAATAGCGACTAATCTTATCTCTCCAAGACTTTACGGGCTCCCAAAAATCCACAAAGATAACATTCCATTTAGACCAGCAACAAAATTGGCATTTTAAAACAAAAATCATGATAATTTTAACAATATTTTAAATCATTTAATAGTTCTGGAATATTTTCGCATTTTTCGACGCAAATTGGTATTTTTAATTTTAGAAAAATCGGTCAAGATTCACACATAAAAACAATTTCAGGTTATATTAGCGTTTTACACAAAAATTTGGCATTTTACAACAAAAATCATTGTAATTTATCCAAGATTTAGAATCCATCATACTTTGAACAAGATTCGGAATCTTCTTATAAAATTCTGTTTTGATTATATTAGCGTCTTTCATCAGAAATTGGTATTTTGAATAGAAAAAATAATATATATTTCAAAGAATATTAACAATATTCAATAATTTTCAATGCAATGCTATGTTAGTGTCATTATGTATAAAAATGATGTTGTTAACACAAAATCATTAGCCTTGAAAAAATATTAAGAACATTATATCAATGATAGATTATTTTAATATTTTCCGTTAAAAATATAATCGTTTTATTTCTATGCACTGCAAAAACATTATATATGATATTTCTGAAGTTAGAACATGAATTTCCATCAGTTATCAAAAATATAGTCCTTACTTTTCTGTTATTTCAGATGAGAGGTAATATGAATTACAAAAATTTGGTGTGAATATTAATTTTATATTTGAATTTAAAAATGGTGGAAGACAAAAAAAACCGCGTATTCGTACCGAAATTTTGAAACAAGTAGCATTATTATCTATGAAGAATATGGTCAACTGAGGCAATTAAAAATACATTATGTATTAATACAACGTGGTTACGAAAATATATTGTAAATATTGACTCTGATAAAGGCATTATCTTTGACTATCGCATGAGAAATCAGCGTATTATAATTATTAGTTCGATTTAAAATCGAAGATTATTATCCTATAATAAACTCGTTCAAACTGGTTTCATCCATAGCAGATAAGTATATGTCGAAAGACAGAAGCACAAACATTCCAAATTTGATTTTTTTCTACTAACGTTTTGAAATAACATAATTAGAAACCATTTCATCAGAATCCATTAAGAACTCGCTTTCTTGAAGTTTCCAAAAAAAGTGAATTAGCGTTTTTTTTATATTAAAAGGGCCCGCCTACTCTCTAAAGTTTCCCATAAGAATAGCATGAAGAAAAAACACATTTTTCCTAATTTCATCCAAAACGTGAACATTATTTAAGAAAAGCATTATTAATTTTTTACTTAAAACCCCCTGTGCGCTTTTCATGGTGCCCCAAAAACTAGCCTAAGCAAATGCATCAAGAATTTGGCGGAATATTGCCCTCAATTATTATTTTTTCAAATTTTTCTATAGATATCTATCAATAATTTACAATATTTGATGTATTTTTAAGTGAATTTTTAATTTATTTAACCATTTTTGTTTATATGCACAATTTCATTTATTTCTTTAGAATATCGCGAATTATGAATATTTCATTAAAGCTCTGAAGTATTTAATGAACAGTCTGAGTAAATATTTTTATTCTTATTGTTTGAATGATTCATTTTTATATAAATCCAACATTTTAAAGAAAAAGATAGAAAATCGTTACTTTTTTCAAGTTACTTCTTCTTGTTTTAACAATTAAATATTTCATAATATCTCTAAATAATTATATTTTCTGAATGCTTTGGCCCAACTTTTGAATGTGAAGAGTGAATTTTTTATATTACTTGTCTATTTATTGTTTAAGCAATTTGATGAGAGCACTTTATTGCTGAGAGCTTTCCAAGTTTTCCTCCAAGAATTCTCTTAAGATTCCCCGCGCAGCAATATCAGATTTCTTAATGAGTAGCTTATCGTACCCTATGGAAATAAAATTGTTTAAATAAAAAAAAATGCCTTAAGAATCAAAATTATTTTTAAATACATAAAATCTTGTAATTTACGGAAATATAAGGATTTATGAAAAAAATGAAAAAATAATTATAATTAAGTGCAATATTCCGCAAAATTTTTATTGCAATTGTATGGGTTATAAGATTTGGGTCAACATTAAAGGGACTCAAATGAGTTTGAATAAAAAATTAATCATGGATTGAAACTCCTCAAATAGTTTCGATGAGATCATATACTATATTATACTTTAAAGCCTATAATTTATTATATATTTTCACGTTTCATACGGAATTTACAAAAATGTGTTTCCCCCCCTTTATTGTTACAAAAAAGTTCAGAAAATTAGAAGAAATACTGAATAACTTTTTTTGGAAACCTAACAAAATGTGGCTGTGTGGGGAGGGGGTGCAAAAAAAATCGAATCTTTCGTTTTCTTGGTACCCTATCATAGAGAATTGTTTTGTATTTATTGTATTTTATATTTATTTATATTTATTATTGAAAAGGGGGTTTTAGATTGCTATGGGAGTCTTTACGAGCTATGGGAAGGTTTTTTCTGACCAACGTTACAAAAATTCAAAAATCTGTAAATACATTAAATTTATTTGGCCCTGTAGTATTTCTGAATACATCTATCTGTTCAACTGGTTAAAATAAACATATTTAATACTTATTACGTTGCCGTATTCCCAATGTTGAAAAAAATCTTACTTATGAAGGAAACATTAAAAAATTTATAAATGTTTGCAGATGACAATTTTTTTATGATAAAGATATGTAGGTTTAAACATTCCATCACTGATAAAAATATATAAAAATTTCGACTTTTTCATATAAATTTGCTCTCATTAAGAATGGATGTATTTCATTCAAGTTTAAGTATACCAATTTTTGCTGGAGTATGTATGTAATGAAAATTAATAAATTCGCGTCTATAACGTTTTTGGAAAAACTATGAAATCGAAAAAAATATTCTTATATTATTTGGCTCTAATGGCAAGCAATAATAGGCACTGATTAGGATAATATCTCCAAATTTGAGGACCCTCAGTTAAAGTTATTTTTCCATTAAAATATTTTTAAAACCCTCTTTTTTGGGCTTCTGAGGACAAATTATCTCAAGGTATCGCAAAAAATTAAGTCGGGAAATTTGAATCGTTACAAAGCTTCCTCTGCATGGAAGCATTATGCATGATTTCTATGGAATTTCAATTCAAATGTAAAGAGAAGAAAATCTAAACTCAAATATTTCAAAGGTTCCAGCACAACATGCAAGTTTTTAATGTTCTCTTCTGTCATATTTTCCAGAATTTTAATTTTCTCTTCCAGCATATTTAAACGCCAACGTATAATTGAATTCTAAAGAATTCGAAAGAATTACAAATCATTTATGATAACTTTCAAAGAGTTCAAGCTTTATTTCAACAAGTGTAAAAATTCATCTACAGCAACGTATGCTGGAAGAAAAAATTTCAGGAAGAGCCTACTTCGTTTGATTCCTGCGATTCCTGTGGATGAAATAAGGTTAGGCATTCCTCTCTCCAGAAGAGAAACATATGCCAGAAGAGAAAATTTAATAAAGAGCAAATTTCTTTCATGAACTTAATTAATTTAAGGGGTGTTGTACTCGGTAGAGCAGTACCGCGCTGCGATCTGTTGAGATTCAGACCTTGGCTTGGGGATTCGCTAGATAGTAGATAGGGACAGTGGGAATCTCGTTAATCCATTCATGCGCGTCATTAATTAGATGACGAGGCATTTGACTATTTTTTTTTTTTTTTTTTTTGGTAAGGAGGGGAAATGCATTACGCACGACCGGTTTGAACCTCAAGGATTCTCAAACCGAGTGTGGGACTCTGTCACAAGGATGCGCGATGCCGCTTAGCACTTGGTCTTAATAGGACTTAGCCTATGCCTTGTCTCCCAGCTTTTCCTTTAATGGATGTGGTGTTATTAAACATCCGGAAGGCTGCTAGTCCACCTATGAGCCCTCTCGACGACATAGTTTTGAGGTCTTTCTTTAAAAAGCCCCAACCAGCTATATCTTCGGCTCTTCTCGGATATATTTTGTCGGAGATCCATCCATGTCCTTGTAGAATTGTGAACCCTTGGCTGTATACATGTTTATTGTAATTGACAAATCCTGTTGGTACTCCAAATGATTTCATAGCTGCTATTAATGCCGGATGTGAAACAGATGGAAACGCTTTCGCGACATCCACCGATGCCATATAAAGAGGCTTGAAACACTGATACTGTTGTTTCAGTATATAGTCAAGTTGAAAGGTGTTATCCCTGCACCCATCAATATGACTTCTAAAGCCTCTCTGACGTTCATCGATGTGAATCGCCTGTTCCAATCTGCAGGATAGGATTCTATGTAATCCTCTTACAATCACAGATGGAATTGTGATTGGCCTGTATTTTTCCAGTTCATCTTCGTGACCTTTTTTGGGATGAAAATGGTCCTTGACGCTAGCAAGCTATCCGGCAATTTTCCTGTCCAGAGGATTAGGTTATAGATACAGGTCAGTATTCCTTTCGGAAACTTTCCATAATCTTTACCCGTTAAGCCATCAGGGCCTGGAGCAGTTTTTGTTTTGACTCCATTTTTGATGACTTCTTCTAGTGAAACGGGTTGCCATAGATCATTCATTTGGACTTCAGGTTCTTGCAATTCTGGTTCGGCTTCGGAATGCTGTGTCATGACATTTCGCCAAAATGGTTCCATGATTTCTCTTCTGGGCTGTGTGGCTTCGGTTGAACCGTTTAATATATTTTCCACACATCTCCGTCTGCTCTTGTTATAGAGATCTTGACACAAAGCATATTCCTTCCTTCTCTGCTTTCTCCTACTGGAAGGTATCTGAGTGCGCGGTTTCCTGATCATAAGAAACCCCGGCGGGGTGGTTGGCGTGATTGACTTTATGTAAAGGGCTAGTCTTGTCGCAATGTGTTCTTTCGTTTACGCTCTTGTATCAGCACATATCTGATACAACGCTATCGACTTATACTTGTCCCTCACATCTTCAGCAGGTGCCTCCAGTGCCTCAAAGAATCGGAGGAAGGGATCTTCCTCATGCTGTTCGGCAGAGCGCTCTCGGACTCTTGGCCGAGGACGCTCTCTTCGTTCTTCCCTCACTATTTCAAGTGAGTTCTGAACTAGTTCTCTGTAGGCTCTGTTATCGCGGTGCGATTTGATTGAATCGTAAGATCTATGTGGGAATTCCTTTGCCAATTCCTGATTTAAAAATCGTTCGCCTGCTAAAGTCATTTCCGCCTCTCTTCTTGCCATTATTAGGTTCTCCTCCTGTGACCACTTCTTATTTTTACGGCCAGTGTCCACCAGTTGGTCGGCAAACTCGGGGTGTTTGGCTCTTCTGTGGACTCCAAGGCCTCTTTTAGTGCCTAACGACATCCCACATTCCCGGATACTCACACGGGAATGTGTGCTGTTCGGTCTCAACATCGTCCTCTAAAGGTAAAGGTCGGCCAGCGGGTCGACCTTGGTTCATCCGAGGCTTGTTTTTAGAAATGGGACCTTTAGTTTTAAAGACAAATCGGGCTGGTAACCCGAGATGTCCGCTTCACCTTAACTCCTTAACCGTTCGTAACGGAAAGCAGAACACCCAATCACTGATGTTATGTGATAGGGGGAGTTCGGACTTTGACCGCTTTTCGCTCAGCTAAAGCGGGGTCGCTAAATCCCGTACGAGTAAACAGACACGTGAGTCTAATTATCTCCCGCCAACAGGCTACCCTATAGGTTGGCCGCAACAACCTTGGTCACCCATCCGCTATTTAAATTAGGGCAGCATAAAAAATTTTCAAGTCGCTCGCGCCTAGCTTTGCAAATCCAGCACGTGTCAGAAACTTCCTAAGTCTCTCGCGCCTAGGTTTGAAATTTCAATATAGAAAAAGCAAGAAAATATTCTAAGCCGCTTGCGCCTAGGTTTAGACCAGGCACGACGATGAAGGATAATCCCCAGGATCCCTCTGACATTGTTTCAAACGAAGAGGTAAAGCCAGAAAATCCTCTAAGTCTCTCGCGCCTAGGTTTGCAAAAGTGGACAAAATGGAACGAAACAAATTTTTCTGAAGCCGCTCGCGCCTAAGTTTGCAAAAGCGTTGGATATGTAAGCGGTCCTCTAGATCGGCTCGCACCTGAAGGCGTCAAGAGAGTGATAGTTACTCCCGCCGTTTACCCGCGATTGCTTGAATTTCTTCACGTTGGCATTCAGAGCAATGGACAAATTAATTAAAATTAATTTGTGATTTTAATAACGCCTGGCGATAGGCATAGAAATATACTGCTATGCTCTTTTGCTCTTTTCTTGAATACAGCAGCGGTGCATTAGTTGCATCTGAATGAGCATCAAATTCTTAATATTTCTAAATTGGGAATTAAGGACTGAATTCCGGATTAAAAAAAATGAACTTATAAAGAAATCCTATCTGGTAGAGTTATCATAGAAACAACAGCCCATTCTAAACGTAAAATTTAATTTAAAATAGGTCTAGAGTGTAAAAACTGCG
>NC_046660.1:37914465-37954835 GCF_010883055.1 Belonocnema kinseyi | reverse complement strand
TATAAACAATTTAAAATTCTAATAATGGATCGATTTTAAAATATTAGGATCAACTTCTTTGGAAAAAAATAATGCATAATAATTACGAATTGAGAGCGTTTGAAATTGAAAAAATATATATTAAACGATTTTGAACTGAAAACGTTCTAATTTAAAGAGTTTTAGATTAAATAAAATTGGGGGAAAAGACCAATATTTCGATTGGAATAAAGAGGAATTGAAATTGTAAATGTGCAGAATTCCTCAAAATAAAATCAAGAATACCATATTGAAATTGTATCATTTCTAAACACAAGGACTTAAAATTAAATAATATGAAATTCATAGTGTTAGATGTTCAAAAAAGTTTAAATATAAGCTCTTAAATTAAAAAGAAGTTGTATTAATATTTTTTAAATTTGATATATTCATTCGAAAGGAGTTTTTAATTGTACCTTTCATTATTTAGAGCATTCCAAATTAAACAATTTTACTTTGAATTGAATCTCAAAATTGCATGATTTGAGATTAAAATTTGAAAAATAAGAAATTTTCAAAAGTTAAAAATGGAATCTTTTCAGATTCTAGATTTCAGAATCTTTTCAGAATCTTTTCAGGATCATTTAAAATTCAAAGAAATTTGAAATGCATTATTTTTAATTAAATGCGTTCAAAATTACAGAATTTAAAATTGTGATCTTTGGAATGTACATTATTTACAATTCAAATCGATCAGAATTCGACCACTTTTGGGTTAACTACCTACCATATGTCTATTAAATTTTTCTGGTATCTTGCATAGTTTGACTGCATTAGTTTTGACTTCGCATTATGATGAGAATGTAAAAATATTAATTCAACATTAAAATTTGACTGGCAACATTTTTCTAAGATCAAAAAAGAAATTCAACCGTCATTTTCAGCGTCAAAATAAAAAATTTTTCAAGCATGTACCTTTAAAATTGAATTAGTCAAAAAAAAAGTTCAAAATAAAAAGTAATTTTTAATGAAAACATTTAAAAAACCCATTTTACAACAAAATGTATAAAATTAAACGAATTCGAATTTCATTTAAAGCTGAAAAAGTGCGCAGTCACCACGAATTGTGATATTGATACTTTGTTATAGTTAAGCCGTTTAAAATTTCAATTATTCTAAGTTAACTTAAATTGTTTAAAAATTAGGAACTTTCAAATGCTTAATCATAACTTTCAATATTCAACTACTTCAATTTTAATTGGAAATTTGAAATCGATGAAAGAAAAAAATTGCAAATTTAGCGTTCAGATAAAAATTTTAATTTTCTAAATTTGTAAACTTTTAAAAGTAAAGAAATTATTCATAGGTAATGAGGTTTCAATTTGAGATAGTTCATTTCTTATCTATTCTTAGTTTCAGGATCAGCATTTTTAACTTTTGTATTTAAAATCACCTAATATTTAATTTCAATACTTAATTTATAATAATGATTTATTCTTGAAAATCTTCAATTCGATATTTTTCAATTTTTAATTATTCCGATTTAAAAACTTGCACCTAAAAATTGGATTATTTTGAGATGCTACATTGAAAGTTTAAAATAAAAAATATAAAAAAGATAATGTCTATGATTCCAATTTTTTACATTTCAAACCTTTCAATCCGAAATTGTTTTATTCTTCTTTATTTGAGTTTGAAATGTTTTATATTTGAAAACATTTTCAACTCAGAAATAATTCCATTTTTAATTCTTGGATCAAAAATCATCTAATTTTTTTGGCTTAAATTGAAAAATATATTTTCTAAATATTTTACTGATCTAAATTGTATTTATTCTGAACGTGTTTAATTCAAAATTGCTTAAGGACAAACATTTTGAACTAAAAATTGTTTAATTATCAAGTCTATTAGTTTGTTAAAGACTAGTTTTTAAAACTTTTAAAAACAAGATTATTTTGTATATGTTTGAAATTGAAATGAAACTATTTATAATATTTAATTCTAGAATTATTTAATTAAAAACTTACTAAAATAGAAGCTAAACAATTTAGAATATTTAAATCTAAAATTAAATAATTTCAAATCAAATATTTTAAATTTTAAGCTTTTGAATTGCGCATTAAAAACTATAAGTTTATATTAAAATTATTAAAATTATAAACATTTCAAGATTTTTTTAATAAATCATCTGATTTATTTAAACGAAAATGACTCTTATTTTGAGCATTCCGAATTTTAATTATTGTGAACCTTCAAAGTTGAATTGTCTTAAAATACTGAAAATTGTATGTTTTCCAATTGAAAGCTTTCAAAATGTATGAACTCAAATTTGAAGCATTAAAACAAAATTAAAGAATGCCAAATTTCGTTTAAAAAATTGAATCATTCCGAAATCAGAATCTTGAAACTGAGTCTAAAAATATTTTTTAAATTCTGCATCACACTATGTTGTCATCGCAAATTAATTTAAATAATGGTATGAATTTTAAACATCTCGTATTAATCGTACTAATCTCACAGAATATCAAAGACGAGGAAATGTCAGAGATTTTTATCTTAAATGATGTTTCATAAATTAATGGTAGTTTCAAATATATTATTTACTCAATAAACTTATTGCAGTTGTCAGTATACTAATGATGAATGATAATTATCGATAAATGAGGAAAGGTCATGTCCAGAAGCAATACCATCAACGATTATTATCTATTGATGGATTGAGATGTCAAAATCGTACTTTTGAGGGGGTCTGAACAATGTTTAGTACAGCTAATTAACTAATTTCCTGATATTTTTTTCTCTTAAAGTTACAAACAAAATTCTGGCCTCCGACTTGCACCTTTTTTGATAGTTTTTGATACTTTTTTTCTTCGACAATGCAACTATTTTTATGCTAAATTTTCCAAAACAATGTATCCGCTTACTCATAATTGATATTTCAAAATATTTTAATATTCTGAAGATTTCAGAAGAATTCAACAGATTTTAAATGCTTTTAAATGATTTAAGAGATTTAAAAAATTGTGTGGAGTTCTGTCTGGCTTAGGTTTAGGGTATTTTTAAAGTTTATAAATAATTTAACTAGATTTAAGAATTATGAACGATTGTCAAAGAGTTTCATATAGAATTTTAGAAAAATTTACAGGATTTAAAAAAGGTATTCAGGATTTTTAGAATTTTCTTTTTTTTCAGGATTAAATTAGAACTCTTGCGACATCTATGAATTTCTAAGGATTTATACTTTAACTTATTATCAACACTTTTATCTATTTTATGAGAGATGTATACTATGAAGCAGATTTCAAAAATATTTTAACCCTGGACTTGATTTTTAAAAAATTTCAAGGCACTAATTTATTACGATTTTTCCAAAGTTATGCATAAACTTTTGTGAATTAATTTCGAACCTAAAGTTTGCCACGAAATGGATTTGAAACTTTCGTAAAGAATTTGGATTCGTTTTCTAAATATCTATGTGGGCTTGATTCAGAATGTCGTTAACAAAATTTCTGTCATTTGTCATAAGCATACATTTTCTTGGCCCTATAAATATGAATTTGAAACTTTGGTGATTAATTATAAACAAACTAAGCGTCTGACCAAAACAACAAAAACACCTTTGGATTCGTCTCTGAAATATCAAAGGGACCATTTTTTAAACCCATTTTTTCAACAATTAAATCGTTTGTTAATAATTTCAAACTTTGCCATTCATGATAAACTAAGTGTCCAATCCAAAAATCAAAAGCACTATCGGATTTCTTTTGGAAATATCAAAGTGGGCTTTATTCAGAAATTTGTTAGTTTTCATAATAAATGTTTTTTTATCGAACGCCTAGTTTCTTTATAGTTTATTATAAAAGTTTGAAACCTATAGCTTTAAAAAATCGATGTTTTAAAAAATCAACAAAAAAAATTCACTGAGATATTTCGGAGACGACTTCAACTGTGATTTTGGTACTTTGATCGGACACTTAGTTTTTTTTAAATTAATTAGAATAGTATGAAATCCATGCCTATAATGTTTTTCATTATTAATAAATGATTTATTTATTCAAAAAATAGTTTTTTGAAACTACAAAAAAAGTCAACCTAGATATTTCGGGGGCGAAACCAAAGATGTTTTGGATTCTTCGATCAGAAGATTTATTTTTATATAATAAATTACAAAACTTTTGAAATCAATATCTATTGCAAACTTCAGGATCAAATTATTTCACATTTTATTATTATTTTTCATTCTCGAAATTGAATCAATTTCATATAAAATGTAAGATTCAAATAAGCTTTGGCACTTTTGATAACTCGGGATTAACTATAATATGACTAATAATTTTTACATAAAATATTAGACAAATTAATGCCCAATTGTGATTCGTTATGAATAGCTACTGTTTGACAATCATTTAAACAATTTGAAAATAAAATACACAGTTTTTATATGTTGCAATGAATAAGCGAGATTGTTAATTATTTAAACAATATTTAGAACAAATTCACATTTTTAACATTATTCCTGGAATATGCCCATTTTTTAGCGGAACCAACTAAAAATCACAAATGTACATTTTAGCTACTTATGTATGCATAGGCTTATTACATTCTGATTCTGATGAGAAGGTATTATTTTTATGTAAAATTTCACTTTGTGGGTGTTTACCAAATCTCTACGTTTTGAGACCCCCTGAGTCAGAAAAAACGATTTTCACGAAGGTGTCAGTCTGTCTGTGGTCTGTAGTCTGTAGTTCTATATACGGTTATTCATAGGACTCAGAAACTCAAACAATTTATCAGTATGCCTTTTTCTATAAAAAGAAAATTATCAGAGTCAGAGCATTTACATAATAAAACAATAAAATAAAATAAACATTTTAAGCCAAACAACGCATGATATGGAAAAAAGTCAGGAGAAGAAAAATGTGGATTTTTGAAAGCTTGACAAGATTATCATAACAAATTTTTTAATATTGTCGAAAATTTAAAAATTCAAAAAAGATCGTACAAAAGATAACGAAAAACCAAAAAAATTCCATTTTGTGGTCAAACTATGCAAGATATAAACAAAAATAAAGGAACTACAATTGCGCGCCCTGAAAAGATCTACAAATTTGTCATTAATCACTTTTCGACAGGACACAAGCTACGAAAAAAAAATAATGAGACAAAACTTGTTTATCTAAAAATGAGTTACAAATTTTTAATAATTATTTTTTGATATGATGCGCAGTTTGTGTTTCATTCGTAAAAAACAACATTAAAAATAAAAAAATTAAATTTTTGAAAAAACGAAGCAAATTATGAAAAAAGTGAATAGACCAAATTTGCTCTTCCAAAACATAGAAAAAACTCATTTAAATTTACTATGGACAATTTTTGATAGGATATGTAGTTTTTGTTTTATGCGAAATCCTGTTAAGCAAAACAAGAATCTAACGATCAAATTTGGACCACAACGAATAAACAAAAACCAAAAAAAACCCTATTGTAACCTGAAAAAAAAACAAAAAAATAAAATAAAGTTTTCAGAAAAAAATAAAAAAGAGGAAAGAAAAATGAGAAGACAGCCAACCACATCCCCTTCCTTCTCTTTTTCCTTCTTTCGTCTTCTTTATTTTTATGGCCATCAAATTACAATAAAATAAAAATAAAAAACACAAATAAATAAATTTGCATTACCAACGTTTCGGTACTCGTACGAGTACCGAAAAAATAGGTTTTTTTTCAGATTACAATAGGGTTTTTTTGGTTTTCGTTTATTCGTTGTAGTCCAAATTTGGTCGTTGGATTCTTGGTTTGCTTAACAGGATTTTGCTTCAATTTGATTATTGGACGTTAAATGGGATTTTTAATTTGGATTTTGGTCTAATTTAAATTTCGTAAATTTTGTTTTTGTTTTAATCGTATAAAATAAAATTCAGAATAAAAAAATTATTTTTGTTTGAAAAACGACACAAGGGACAAACTAAAACTAAAATACAACAGCTGTTCAATCAAAAATATCTACAAGCTTGTTATAAATTCTGGTTATAAAATACATTAAAAATAAAAAAATAAACTTTTTGGAAAAACGACACAAGTTTCAATAAAATTTTTAATAAGCATTTTTACTTTAATAGGATGCGCATTTTTTTAATGGTAAAATTAAGACAATGAAAATACTTGTGTTCTAATACTAATGTATATCATGAATGGTAATGACAAAAATTTATTAAAATGATATACATTTTTAGGGTGGCTAAGAATAAAATTTAATTCAAAATAAGAAACAAATATTAAAGTTAACTTTAAAAATGAAAGTTGTAGTTCATTTTGCAATATCTGAATAAACAGCCCCTGATCGTGGTCCAGAAATAAATATAATATACATTTGATATAAGAGAGCAGAACATCATGCAGAAAAGTTCACATTTTCGACCAAATCGAGTGCATAGCACGAGATACGTAATGAGAATATGTTCTTTAAATCCGAAGGAGTTTTAGCAAAGAATAATTCACAATCACCAAATGAAAGTTGTCGATGTTTTGATTTATAATTTTAAAGGATTGCGGAACTCGGCGCGCTCGAACCGCGCGCAAGCCGCTCATGCCGCGCGCACAACGCGCAATGAGAATGTGCCCGCGCAGCGAACAGATTTTTTTTCTTCGAATGAGCTAGAAATCTTTCAGCGAGAACTCTTTCTTGTTATATTTTTTAATTAGAAGAACTGTTGATTATTCAGGAAATATTTGTAAAGAAGTTCCGCAAAAAATTGGGCCTATTCGTGGAATAATGCTAAAAACATGACTTTATTTATAAATTTTGCTTAAATAATTGGTAGTTATTCTTAACTTTTATAAAATGACAGAAAGAAGACTGATTCTGCAAAAAAAAATTAGCCTCCTCATTGTGAATAATGAAAATTCTGTATATTTATAAAAATGGCTAAAATAATTGAGGAGGTGAAAAGCAAAAGCGCACAAGTCACAATATGGAGAATATTAAGTTAGGATTATGTTTTGGATCTATCCCATCAATTATACCGCTTGGAATAGTCAAAATCGAACTAAACATCACGGACGTGATTTTCACGTGATGTTTAGCTCGATTTTGACTATTCCAAGCGATATAATTGATGTGAAAGTTCCAAAATATAATCCTAACTTAATATTCTCCATATTGTGACTTGTGCGCTTTTGCTTTTCATCTCCTCAATTGTCAAACAGCAGCTGACAATTTTAGGCATTAATCTGTCTCTCATATTTAGATAAAAACTATGAATTTTAAACAAATAATAATTGCAAATAACGAAAAAATGACTTTCATTCATTAATTTGTTAATGGCCCTATAAACCATTTTTTTCTCTTTCTTACCTTCTGAAAATAATTAGAAGATAGTTATCACACTGACTTAGGTTTTTCTGTAGTCCATCTCATGATGTTAAAAAAAAGGTACATCTGAAATTTTAGAAAAAAGATATTGCTTATTTTATTGTTGAAAAAAAAATTGTTGTTTTGAGTAACTGAATTTTCCGCACCGACTTGTTATTCTGGAAACCTTACAAGCATTTAAAAATAAATCCATTTAAAATAGGCTCGTAGACAGACTTTGGCCACAAAAAGTGCTTTTTTCACACTGTGCATTAGGCCATCGTAGATTTTTCCAAAGAGGGGAAATGAGAAGTATAGAAAATGAGGGAAAATGAGAGGAGCGGAAGTAGGGAAAGTGATAGAAAAATTAGGGGAAAGGAATGGATGAAGTGACGGAAGAGTAAGTACGAGGAGTAATAATAAATGAAGGTAGGGGAAGCAAGGGAAATGAAAGAAACTGAAGGAATGAATGGTTAGGAAGTAGGAGAAATTGCGAGGAAATAAGGGTTGGGGCAGCAGGGAACGTCAGAGTTGGGAAAGTATAAGTGATGAAAGGGATATAGGGGAAGTGAGAGGTGAATTAAGTAGAAGAAGCAAACGGGATATTGAGAGGAGAAATGAGGGTCGAAATAGGGGAAGTGAAGGGTGGCAAATTATGAGAAATAAGGGTAAAAGAGAAGAGATGTTGAGGGTTGAAGGGTGAGGAAGTGAGGAGAAATATAGGGAGTGTAAGTAAGATGATACTAAGGGAGGGGAGTATAGTGAATGAGTGTGTAGGGGAGATGAGTGGGAAGCAGGAGAAGTAATGATAAATAAGGGAAGGTAGGAGGAAGTAAGTAAATGTGGTTTAGAGATATATGGAAGATGTGGGGTGGGAAATAAGGGAAATTATGGCAGAGCGAGTAATGTTAAGTGAGGAGTGGAGAAGTAGAAGAAGTGATGGGACGGATAGTATGCTAGTGAGAGAGTTAAGGGGAGTGAAACGCTGTTGAATTCTATCTGATCTACTGTAAGGATCTCTTTGACATTTTTTTAGAACTACAGTCAAACTTGGAGTTAGTCTTTCTGGATTTAATGTTTATGAGAATTGATGACGCACGTTGAGGACGGATAAGAGGTGTTGCAGGAGGCTATGCGGTGCTCACTCAAGCGTCACAAAACAGAGAGAAAAACAAAACAGAGAAAAAAGAGGGGAGAGGCAAAATAGTTCCGAGACTCTGGGTTTAATATCACGCTCAGTCCCAAAATTGAAATTAAATCCAGGTTTGACTGTATTAGATAAATATTAATATGAAAATTTCCTTTTTTATTATTGTTTTTTTTGACCTCATTCGAAAATCTTATAAATTTAGTCGGAAGTCCGTTTGTCATATTTGAGTCCTATGGTTTTGGCCCTTTTGGGCCTTATTTTGGGGCCTTGCAGCTTTATGAGATATAAATTTTGTTTCACACTTTCAGCGCTTCTGGACAAATTGCTCTTGTATTTACCTATGTTGCTGAATTCCAACCAACTAAGTTTCGAAAACGAATACTCTCATGGTTAGACATGGCATGGATTTTAGGACTTTTTTGTGTTCCACGTAAGTAGACTGCAAAATTAATAAAATTATTATAAATCGTTTATCTAAAGTAATTCTACCCTCTGGGCAGAGCTTATTCTAAGTATTGAAATATTACAATATTCAACATATTAAACCAAAATATTTTCGAAACTTCCAGTAATTAAAATTAAAACATTCAAGTTTTAAAAGCTGAAAAGTTTTGCAATTTGCAGTTACCTAGAATAAATTCCAAATAATTGCAATTCTTCTGAATTCGAAAAAATTTTAATATAGCAATTTTAAAATGAAGTACATTTAACTATGAGGATTTAGAAATTACGTATTACATCCAATCGAAGGTTTCCAAACTTAATCAATTTATTTCTAAAGCGTATTAGAGTGAACAAGTTACAATTAAGAAATTTGAAAGCTCTGGTTTTAAAATCAAATCTTTAATAATTAATTATTTCTCAATTTATGGCAATGAAAATAAAATAGTTTTAAGATACGGCAATTAAAACTGCACCATTTAAAAATCGAAAACTAAACTATAAATTTCAAACTTAAAATTTTGAAAATTTCACCCTTTTTAAGTGGATAAGAATTTCTTAAAAATTTAACTAAAATTAGAAAAAGTGTTTTAAACTAAATAATTTTGAACATTAAACATTAGAAGCATCTAAACTTGGTATTAAACTTAACATTTATATAATTAGAATTGTAAAACTAAAGTGTTTTTATACTGAAATTTCTTTAATTTAAATTATTGTGATATGCATTGTAAAATTAAAATATTTGTCAAATTGTAATTTATTCTTTTCAAAATACAAAAAATGAAACTCGCCTCCCTGCTAATTGTGAAAAAATTTGAGCAAAATAATGAAAAATCAACATTTTTAATAATTGAATTACAATAAAATCAAAAGAAATATATTTTTTTAATTCCCTTCATAAAATTTCTAAAAATAATCCAAGCTTAAATTTGCTCCCTTGCAACTCAATACAAACGTTTAAAAGAAGAAAATTCCCTTGTGCGTTTCATAAAAATGCTAAGAACTTAACTGTTCTATCTTTTCGGCCAATTAAATCGTTCAGAACAAAAATATTTCCTTTTCCGATTGGAAAGAAAAAAAAAATTTAACCAAAAATCTCTCCTTTCCAACTCCATAAAAATGTTCAAAATAAAAAAGACCCTTTTTCAATTGGGAGGAAAGTTAACAATCTAAATTATCTTTCTGTCAGCAGAATGAATATTTAGGAATTTTCAATAACTAATCAGCTCAAAATTTCATCTCAATCATCTCAAAAGGACGAATTTTGAATCAAAAATAGAATAATTAATTTTTTATTCAAAGTATTTAATTTGCAAACAAACAAAAAAGAGTTTTCAATCAAAGAGATTAATCTTTTTAAAAAATTGATTCTTAACGAAAAGTATGATAGTTTTTATTTCCATCAAAAAATATTTTTTTATTTTTCTTCAAAACATTTGAATGAAATTAGAAAATACGAATGTTTAAAAAACAAGTCGAACCCTCAGACAAAACAAATTCATTTCCAAACGGAAAAGAGGATTTTTTAACAAAACCATTCAATTTTCAACTAAGAAAGATTTCTCAGTTAACAATGAAAAATAATTAAACTAAAAGATACATATTTAAGCAAAAAGATTATTTCTCTATGAAAAGAGATCAAATTTAATCAATTTACATGAATTATCCATCGTATAGTTCAACTTTTACAACAACAAAAAATTGAATAAATTAAAATTTTCAGTTCAAAAACTGAATTTTCTACACACACACATACACACAGCACACAAAAGAATTTTCAACAATATAGTTCAATTTTCATCCAAACAATTTTTAACTCATATGATGAATCTTTTATGCAAGAAATAGATTTTTGCAAACAACAACATTAACTTGCAAAAAAGTCGAATTAAAAAGGTAAAATTTCTACCAAAAAAGATAAATTCTTAAGCAAATACACGAATTTTCAACCGAAAAATACATTTTCATCGAGAAGATTAATTTTTTACACAAAAAAACACGAATTTTTGACCAAACACATGAATCTTCGAGAACAATTACATTAACACCAAATTTTTGAATTTTTACAAATCAAATGAATTTTAAATGGAATAATTTAATTTGCAACAAAAAACAGTAATTTTTAAACGAAAATATTTATTTTCTACCGAAAAAGTCTAATTTTGTACTCAGTGGATGAATTTTTAAATAAAATAATGAATCTTTAATTGGAATAGATGAACATTTAGTTAAAAACTTAATTTTCCAGCAAAAAAATATATTTAAACAAAATTGTTTAAACTTTAAATGACCAAATAAATTTTTGTGAAAGTAGTTACTGTATAAAAACGTTGAATTTGTCAGCCAAGAAAGCGAGCTTTCTATAAAACAACCAAATTATTGAATTTTTTACAAAAAAATTGAATGTTCAACAAAATATTCAAATTAACTTCTAACTTCAGTTAATTGAAAACTGTCTGACTCTTCCAGGTTTTCCCTGATATTCCCTGTCTTTCCAGAAATCCCTGCCATGTAGCAACCCTGATTGTCATTATTAAGGAATGAGTTTTCAATTCAGAACTAAACGAACTTGTCGATAAAATAGCATGTATTTTTCCTAGAACTAAAAAAAGACTGTACTAATTCATATTTTCTCTAATAAATAAGTTTTAGCTTGGATCATCATGCCCCTTGAAATAGAATACGTTACAGGAAGCTTTTCATTTCGATCCTGGAATCTTTTTATCCTGATTTGCTCCTTGCCAGCTTCATTAATCGCAACTTGTCTTCTATTTTTTCCTGAAACGCCAAAGTTTCTTGCAAATAGCCAACAATATTCAAAATTGTTAAAAGTTCTCACAGAAATGTATGAGAGCAATACTGGTAAAGCAGCAAAAGATTTTCTTGTGAGTTTATTTATTTATTCGATTTAATAACTATTATTTAAAACCACCATGTTCTGAGATTATCAATTCCGAATGCCGTCACAATTACAGATTACTAGTTCCGTAAATGGCCACTAAATAACGTACAATTTCAGTCGTATATATTATCGAGCAAAGATATTATAAAAATTACGACTCACTTTTCCGACGGACCTACAGTCTCGTAACATGCTGATTTTGAAATAGATCTCGTACATCACTCATATGGTTAGACAGGTAGCACTCACATGGAGCTCAAAGTTCGCAAGGACGACTTGAAACCCCATTTTGCGGCTCGCCCTGCACACATTGATCTCTCCATAAAGACCTGCCTAACTCTACTTGCGATTTAAAATACTAATTGAAGAAAATGTTTAGGGTAGAGTGAGGCAGGACCGATCTATGGCCAAGAGCTACTTTGCAAAGAACATCGCTATTCCGCCATCATTATAATTTGTAGTTTTTATAAAATAATTTATTTTATTAGATAAATGTTGCTAGGAAATCAATGCGAGATGAAAATAACTCCTAAAAATTGGGTCCAGTGGATACAGATTACCCCGGAATATATCACATTACCCTGGATTACCTTTATTTACAGAATTATTCTGAACTACCTAAGATCAACCTGGATTGCATAGGAATACTCTGAATTAAATAAAATTAGGTTATATTTTTAATAAAAATTCTTAAATTTTCAACAAAATAGATAAACTGTTAACCAAATAGTTACGAATTTTTAACAGATTAGATTAATTTCGAACCAAAAAATTGACATTTTCACAAAATTGTTGAATTATCTACAAATTAGATTAATATTAAAACACGTAATCGAGTTTCAATTTCAAAAAAATTAAATTATTATATTTTTCATTTAAAGGTTTTCTCGTCAAATAAAGAGATTTTTCAATAAAATAGTTATTTCTTCAAACAATGAAATATATATTTTTTTAATTAATTCATCGTTTGACCAAGTAGTTTAATGTTCAGCCAAAAAGAATAATTTTCTATTAAAAAAGACAATTTTAAATTAAGTACATAAACTTCAAACGTAATAGTTAAATTTTCAAAACAAAAAAATTATTATTGACCACGAAGATTTATTTTTTTACCAAAAAGACGAATTTTCAACAAAATACATGAATTTTTTTACAAAAATGAACCATTTTCACCAAATTTGATGATTTTTTTTACGAAATAGATTAATTTTGAACCACATATTTTAATTATTAACAACAAAACAATAGTTTTAAAACGATAAAATTAATTTTCAACTGAAAAAACAACTAATTTTTAGCCTAATAGTTGAATTTTTATCAGGAAAATAAAAATTGAAACAAATGTAATAGGTACATTTAAAATTTTTTTTAAATTTCCCCAACAAAAATGATTTTGAACAAAATAGTTAAATTTTCTAACAATAAGATGAATTTTCAGCTAATGTGATGGATCTTTCACTAGAACAGTCAAATGTTTAGTTAACAAATAAATGGAATAATAAACAATTTTTTTGTATTCCATGAGTCCCTAAACATTAATTTAATAAATTATAAAGTTTTCCTGGTCAGTTATTAAAGCGTAAAAAATTGTTATGTACAAAATTTCAGTTTTTCCATAAATTAAGTGAAAAATGATTAATAAACAAATAGAGGAGATAAAAGATCGGAGCGTCAAGCTCTTTAGAATTTAATGAACTTTATTTTTTTCAATTCAAAATTGGACCAAAATTGAAGGCTGTGCACATTTTTGAACGAGAAAGGTGCATTTCCTCCTACTGTGCGCCCGGCAGAAGTGATAATTTCATTTCATGTAAATTAAAGTGGTTTTTATTTGAACTCTTTCAACATAAAAAATAGTTGAAATATTACTCAAATTAATTGGACAATTTGGGAGTAAGTTCGAAAAGAATAAGTAATTGTATTTAAAATAGTTAGCACGTGTGCGACCTCTGATCTTCAAGAATAACGCATGCCACTATACACGGCTAATACTGTCGGAGCCTCATTGTGAGTGCTAGAGCGAAGGATGCAGAGAGAGAGGGGTGGGGGATGAGAGGGAGAGAAGTGAAAGAAGCGAAGGAGAGATAGGCAGGGAGAGGGATTAAACGAGCCAGTCAGTGGGAGAAGCGAAGGAAAGATAAAGGAGAGGAAGCGTTACCATTACCGTTACCGTACACCTAGTTTTGCGAGTACACACCGTGCCATAAAAAATTATAACCTCAAAAAATGGATGAATTTGACGTCTTATTAACTTTTTATAGAGTAATAAATAGTAACCGGTCGGTCCTTTCCCGCTCTACCCTACATAATTAAAAAAATGCTTATCAGTGATAATTTATGTTGCAGATAACCCTGCCAAAGGATGGAAATCCATTTACAGATGAAATGATACGCTTATTCTTAAATAACAAAAAACTAAAGATTGAAAAATCAGTCCACGAAAAGAATTTGAATGTAATTTTGGATGATCTGAAATCACAGGCTATAAACGTTTTTCATTCAAACTATATGAAAAAAATGATAATAGCGAGTGTGGCTACATTTTTTATTATGTCGCCTTATAATACATTAATTTTATGGTTTCCTGAGATTTTGGAACGATTTGCTAGATTTGAAAATCGTTATCCTAACGAAACCTCCAGTGTTTGTACTGTTTCTCAACGAAAAGGATTATTTAATACAGTAAGTGTTACTATAAATATTGTCTATTGAAAAAATTATAAAAACCTTGTATCAATTTTTATTAATCTTTTTTTCCTTTCTCTAGAGCCTGAGTAATGTTCCCATTGGATGTGATCGAACGATCGATAATAGTGTCTATGTTAATACTCTCTGGCTTTCTGCTGCTTGCGCTCCACCTGCAATTTTATTACCGCTATTAGTTGATAAAGTAGGATTCAGATTTTTCTTAGGTATCGCTTAAAAAATATCACTCTTTTTTTTTTAATTTTAATTTTATGTAAGGGTCCGATCAAAAGCTACGTCACGTTATTTTGTGTAACGCTAAACAATATTAATTTTCTACCAAAAGAGGTGAATTCTCGACAATAGAATCGAATCTTCAAACTAAGAAGTTATAAATGATTTAGAACCCAGTTTACTTTTAAACCTAAAAAGATGGATCTTCAGCCAAGAAAAATGATTTTTGAAACACATACTTCAATTTAAAAAAAAAATATTAACGAATCAGTTGCGTTTACAACCATACCCTAAATTTACAACTATTTATTTAGATTATAAACCTAGGGAAGGTAAATTTAAAGCAAATGCTCAAACTTTCAAACGAATAAGAATTAACTTCAATCACAAATAATGTGGATCAAAAATATTAATTTTAAATTAAAAATGAAGATTTTTCAACAAAGCGGTTGTATTCTCCAGTTAAACAGATGAATTTTTAATAAAACAGTTTAATTTAAAAAAAATCAATTATCAATCAAATTACAAATTGTCAAATCAATTACAACCAAATAGTTGAATTTTGAAACCAGCCTAATAGTTGAATTTTCAATTGATAAAGATGAACTTTCAACTAAATGGCGAAATAAAAAAAACTGTTTGAAGTCAACCAGTTGCATTATCCACCAAACAGTTATATTCCTATACCATAAGAGCGATTTGTCAAGAAGACATTGGACTTTTTAATTTAAGAAAAGACAAATATTCTATAAAACATTGAACTTTCAACAAATGATTAGAATTTTTAAATAACAAGTTGAATCTTGAATAACAAAAAAGAATGTTTAACAAAGAGTTTTAACTTTTAACAATATAGTTGAATTTTTAAGAACAAAAATTAATCCTCAAACGAAAAATATAATATTTGATATTTCGAACAAAAAATATTTTAATCTAAAATCAAAAACCGTTTAATTCAGCTAAATATGAATAAAAGTCAACAAAATAATTAAACCTTTAGTCAAAAAAGATTCATTTTTAACTAAAAATTTGAGTTTTTAACCCATAAATATGAATTTTCAAATAAATAGTTGAATTTTCTACAAATAATAATAAAATTTTTAACCTCAAAAGTCGAATTTAATCTAAAACCTATGCCAATATTCAATCAAAAATGGAATAGTAAAGTTTTCAGTTGAAGAAATGGATTTTCAAATAAAGAAAACGCACTTTTAACGAAAGGATGATAAATTATATTATTGTAGATTTTATATCAATACATTATTTTGGTTATTTTTTCAGTCGGATTTCTCAGTCAAATAAGAAAAAAAAATTCAACAAATTTGGTGAATTTTGAAGCTTTTGAATTCTTTATAAAACAGTTTATTTTCTACTCGAATAAATGAATTTTGAACCTAAAAAAAAATTTTCTACAATACAGTCGAATTTGCAACCAGAACTTTTACAATTAAAAAAATTTTTAACTTACAACCAAAAATGGAATAGTCAACATTGCAGTTGTATAAATCGATCTTCAACCAACAAAAAGACAACAAATTATTAAACCAACTTTAATTTTTAACCGATAAAGTGAGTTTTCAACCAAGTCATTGAATTTTCAAGTAAAAACATGGACGAAGCGAATAAAAATAAAAGTTAAATCTGTAAACAAATAGTAAAATTTTGAACCAAAAGAGACTACTTTTGAAACAAAAATACAGTAGTTAGAATCTACTTGTGTCGAGATTTCACAGGTTTTATAGATTTCACAATGTTTTATTTTTGCAACATTCTATGTAAAAAAATGTCCAATCAATCTCAAAAGTAGCCTATCTTTAAAAGGATTTATAAAATCAAAAAAAAATCTATTATTAATTTTTGTTTAATCCTAATGATCAATGTCAAATTCTATTCTTCGAAGAACTCTCGAAATTTCTATTCGAGTTAATTTATTTTAAAAAATTATTTCAGAAATCATGCAGTTATTATTGTTGTAAACAATCATAGTCCATATTTTAATTAACACCTTCCAAATAGAATTGTAGATAATCCTTCAAAGAATAAGAAAAGGCCTTGTTCATTTGGATTACATAAAAATTGTAACTTTTCCCTAAAGAGAAAGCGAAAACTAGACCTTTAAATAACTACTGTTAAATAACAAATTTTAACCTGAATTATTTTCCTCTGAAGTGTGCTTAGAAGCCTCGATAAAGATTTACAGAAATTATTAATAGATTTTTTTTCGATTTTATAAATAATCTTAAAGATAGGCAACTTTTGGGATTGATTGTACGTAGTACAATTTTATAAGCAACTACTTGAACTAGCCAGGTAAGCACGGGAATCTTTTTTTTTTACTATAATTGAGGGAGGGTCAGCGCTCGAAAGCGCTAAAAAGTATTGTCCAAGCGTTTCGAGATATTCAAATTTTTAAATTCGAAAATCTAAATTTAAAAAAGGGCTATGTAGAGGATGACAAGACGGAACTTTTTACTATTTCTTTTTTTTCTGTGAACATTTTTAATAATCAAATTAAAAATGTATAATAAATTTTTCCTTACAATCACTTATTTGTTGAAAAAGAAATCGTCATAACTCAACCCAATACTATTAAAAAAAATTTTAATTGGTATGCACCCGCAGTACACTTGAGCGGTGCCTAAAAAATAATAAAAAAGTCAAAGCTGTTTCTTATTTAATAATAACTAATAGCAAATTAAGTGCAGTCGATAACTATGTATTTGTTTTCCACGGACAGAAAATATCGAGAGAAGTTCAAAGTTTGAAAAAACTTACAGTGAGGAATTTGTTTCTTACTACTCAAATGAGATTTCTATAGATATTTTCAAATTGATTTATTGAAAATGAATGGAATAATGTATTTTATAAAAAAGCATTCCATTTTGCGATGAGTTCAACGAGCTGCACGGAATGCTGTTTTTTAAAGTGCCTAATTTCGTAAATTTTCAATGAATCAATCTAAATATTTACAAAAATCTTATCTGAACATTAAGGCCTTGTGAAGAGTGGGCCACGTGATCAAATTTCTACCTTACCGATACTTTTTTAATTTCCTAACTTATTTTCACACGAAGTGCCACATCGAGTTGAAAATTCGGGATAATAAATAAGAAGCACCAGAAAAGGTGGTCTGGTCCTAAATTTTTATAATTATGAAAAAAGAAATTATTTAGAAACAAAATTTTTTCATAATTATAAAAATATAGGACTGGACCCACCTTTTTTAGTGCTTCTTATTTATTATTCCAAATATTCAACTTGATGTGGTGCTTCGTGTGAAAATAAGTTAGGAAATAAAATAAGTGTCGCTACGGTAGGAATCTGGTCACGTGGCCACTCGTCACATGGCCTTAAGAAACAAATCAGGCACTATAAGTTTTCAACTTTGAACTTCCCGCGATACTTTTTGTCGAAAAAATAAAATTATTGCCGACCGACATCAATTTACAATTAATTATTATTAAACAGTAGTTGGTTAAAATCTCGTACTTCATAGTGTACGAAACATTAGAGTATACTGCGTGTGTATTACAAATTTCAAAAAGTTCCAATAATATGTGGCTGAGTTTTGACGATTTATTTAACAAAATATAATTGAACATAGGGACAGTTTTTTTACTTTTTTAATTTTATTAATAAAAATCTTCATCGGAAAAAAACTTTAATCAGAAAAAAGGTCCATCTTATCATTTTCCATAAGCCCATATTTTTTTAATATAATTTTTTTAAATCAAAAAATTTAAATACCACTAGACGCTTGGACAATAAATTTTCCCGTTTTCAAGCGCTCGTAGCCGTATTGCATCCGGGGCCTCAATTATTGGCATTTAATGGGACGTTGTCATCTTGTAATAAGACATTGACAAAAATGAGGAATGATTACTGTTATAAACATTTTTGTTTGCATAGAATTTTACAAAAACTCAAACATTGTATGAATGGATTACTGGATAATTTATTGAGCTTAAATGTAAAAAAGGTCTAAATTGCATAAAGTTTGATAAAGTTAAAAAAAATTTTTTAAAGCAAGTCTTTGTTGTGATTTAGTATGTGTCAGAAAAAACCTAATTCGGAACCACTGTGAGAAAGTGTCACGTAGTTTGTAAACGGCCCCTAAAGCCTAAAGTAATAGTTTAAGTTAGGATGATAATAGGTTCAGGATAACAAAAAAACTCATTTTTAAATTTTGTTTACATCCTCCGTCCTATTCGTTGCCTTTGAAATGAAAATACATATATTTTGTTTTATTTTTTTAACAATTTGTAGGTGTGCCGCCAGATGTTTTAAGTATGAAGGTAGATGGAGTACTTTTGAACAACTTAATTAATTTGTGGGTGATTCTGAGCCAATCTATTTAGATTATTACATTTTCTAAATAGGAAAAGAAACAATAGAAAAAAATTACATTTCTAAAGATGCTAATATTTAAAACATTATTTTTACAAAAATTTAAATAAAAAGATTTATTTCAAGAAATTGAGATAAAACTTATTAGTCCTAGATCAAAAGAACTATTTAAATATTCATAAACAAACTCTGCAGATTGGAACGAATCTTGAGTTGAGTGTCGCCATTGAAGAAATTTTTATGTAGGATCGAAATGAAATCTACTTTCTCATGAATAATTTTATGCAAAATGAGCATAAAAAAGATACACAATTTTTTAGTTTTTTTCAACTAATTCTTTTGGTAGAAGGAGTGTTTGGTTGATTTATCAGAAAAATGTTGTTAGGCCAATCAAATATTTTGTTAAATCAACCAAAATTTGTCTGATCCAACCAAATTTTTATGCATATCCAAGATAACAGTGTTTTTGGCTCAAGACAAATTTTTTTCTTAGTGTACTTTTTGAATAATTTTTTTAATCATCTTTTTACAGTTCCTGCCTCAGTTATTGGCTGTCTTGCCACACTAGGATTATTTTTCGTGAAATCTTCTCTTCAAAACATGATTATATCGTGTATATTCGAATCAGCAACTTCGATCGGAATAAGCATAATATACTGCTGTCTCGTGGTAATCTTTCCCACAAATTTCAGGTACGTATATAACAAATGCTTCAATGATAAGGCGTAAATAATAAACACTGAAAGACGTGAGTCAGGAGTTCAAAATCGTTCAAAATATATGTCCTGCAAGCGTTCTTTTGTTTACTTGAACGTATCGAAATGCCACTTTCTGAATAATTTGATGTAGAATCAATTTCACATCATCTTCAACATTGGTCAGACTTGATAAGTTATCATAGATATACATACAAATAGTCAGGTGTATTTATCTCCCCAGAATTCGCTTTTCTTTAAATTGATAATAAAGTTTAACAATATCTTATAGCTAGAAAAGATAAAATGTCTTGATTCAAGAAATAATTGAGTATTAATATTATTGTTAACATATATTATTATTGAGAATATATATTGATATTAATTAATAAAAAATAACTTTGATAACGAAGACCTTATTAATTATGTAAAAGCATAAAGAAATTATTGCCACAAATTTTTATCATCTATTTCCTCTTTTATATGTGTAAGGCGAATACGATAATATGGGGTGAAAAAGTATATCATTTTTAGTATGAAAAATTGGATAAAAATAGTAAAAAAGAATATAAACGGGTATAATTTATAGAAAGGAAAGTAGGATAGAATTTTAGAAAAGTGAGAAAATTATATAGAAATGAATACCATATTGGCAAAAAAATTCTTTTAATTTTGTATATTTTCAACCTCTTATTTCAACTTCAGTCCATTCTTAGGTCATTCTTTATTTTAATTACTTACGAATTTTAAACTAAATGTTTTGAAATTTTCTTCAAACTCTTCTTTCTATTCCAAAGGTAGAATACTAGTCGGAGCAGACCAAAAAACATGGGTATTTTTGTCAATGGGTGCAAAAAAAATTCTAATAACTTATTTTGTTTAATGTTTCAGTCTTTTTACGAAATTAAAATCAAAACATAATAACTTTGATAAATTTTAGAAAAAAACGCTCTTTTGCAAAAAACACAAATGATCAATTTTTTAATTAAAATTTGTTTAAATCAAATTTCAGGACGAAACAATATAAAAATAAATGTATTACCTATATTGTGAGAAATACAAGACGATAAAAGTTTTCATTAATTATAAATATGAATGGATTTTAATCATTTTAATTAATTTCAGTAATTGTTGATTAATTAAAAAAATTATAGTAATAAAAATTAAGAATAGCTATAAATAACATTAAAGTAATAATATGTTAAATAAATCATTCGACAATCATTTATAATAAAAATTGTGCAAAAACATACGTTTTTTTCTAACACAAAGTAATCATAATCATTTTTCAATAATTTCTTTTTAACAAATTTTAGAACAAAGCAAATATAAGAAATGTATTAAGTTGAAAAAAGTCATTGATGTTCAATATCAATAGATTTGGATTATGTTAATGAATTCCACTGATTTCTAATTACTTTTAATATTTAAGAGTTGATTCATTTTGATAATTAGCAGTTGTTTAACTTGAAATATAAGAATAGTGAAAAATAAAAAGGACTATAATTGAGATTAAAATTATGATAAGTTCAAAACATTGTATTATTAAATTATAAATATTTATCAAATTTCTTTATTTAAAATGGTAATTTTTCGGTATATTCAAAAGGGAAAGGGGAAGTTCTGTCCTACCCTAACCCCTTTTTAGCTTAAAAAAATGAACAATATTTGCTATTTTTTGCAATTTGAAAATATTTTTCAAATTGCCCTTAAAAAGCTTATTTACGAAAGCGTTTTCAAATTTTTAAGTGAATGGCTTAAAACTGTTTGAAAAACGGTCTTTCTAATCAAATAGTAAAATATCATGATGGGGGGGGGGGGGGGACACATTTGTATTTTTGTCAAAAGATACAAAAATAATCAAAAGCAATTTTTTTAATAACTGATTTTTTTATAAAGCTTCGGTCTTTTTACGGAATTATAAGGAACTATGACCACTTTTTTATAATGTTTTCAGAATAAAAAAAATTTTAAAATTCTTTTCTAATCAAGCTTCAGACCGAATTGATATAAGCAGAAATGTATTATATCAAAGGAAATGCAAATTGATCAAAGATTTCCATCTTTAACAGTTGGTTAATTTGAAATATTCGAAAAATATGAATTAAAAAATGGTGTAATTAACAATTTGCCTATAATAGGTTAAATTAATTTTAGTAATAAGTTTTAACTTGATAATGTTAATAATTGTTGATAATTGGAATGTTTACGAGTTGATTAATTTAAAATATTTGTAAATTAAACAATTGTTTTATATACCATTGAAATTATAATATATGAAATAAATTTTTTTTAAATTATTAATCATAAACGTTTATACAAAGTTTTTTTAATTCATGTCGTAATTTTTCAAGCTAGAAAAGGGAAGGCAGAAGTTCTGTCATATCCAACCCCTTTTCCAGCTCGAAAAACTACCAATATCTGCTATTTTTTGCAATTTGAATTTTTTTTAATTGAACTTGAAAATGTTATTTATGATGAATTTTTCAAATTTTTTAGGAAATTGTTCGAAATGGTTTGCAAAACATTGTTTTTAATACAAAAATAAAATATCAGGTGGAAGAGACTAAAATAAATTAGTATTTTTGTCATAAAATACAAAAGTAATAAAAAAAAATTCTTTTAAAAACGATTTTTTTCAAAGTTTCTGCCTTTTTATGGAAGGTTTAGGAAATATAATCACATTGTAGTCACTTTCATAATTCCTTTACAAAAATTGGCATTTTTTGAAGAAAGACAGAGAATTTTTAATTCATAATAATAATTTAATAATAATTTATTTTAAATAATCCTTTAAACATGAAAATTTTTCAAATTGAAAAATAAATTTTCCCTCGAATGATATTTCACTGCAGAACTACAGAGAAGATTTTCCAAAAGTCTTAAGACCATTTGAACCAAAATTCAGAAAACTCGAGATATGTAAATGAGAGGGGAACATTTGGTCACATTCTACTCCGATTCCAGCTCAAAAATGACCAAAAATTGCTATTTTTGCTATTTGAAAACTTTTTTTTGAATTGACCTTAAAAATTTTAGTTATGAAGACTTTCCAATTTCTAAATAAATGGTTTTTAATCATTTCCAAAACTTTCTTTCTAACCCAAAAGTAAAATATCAGGCGGGAGAAAATACAATAACTTTGTAATTTTTCCCAAAAAATACAAAAATATTAATAAATTTTTTTTTAATAACCGACTTTTCCAAAGTTTCGATCGTTTTACGGAATTTTTAATGTTTATAATCACATTGACTCACTTTTATCATTTATTTACATCAAAATTATATTTTTTGAAAAAACGCAGTTTTTTTTATTAATGACAATAATTTTATCATAATAATCTAATAACAATTTAATTAGAATAATTTAATAATAATTTATCAATAATAATAATTTAATTATAATTTTTTTCACACCCTACCAATTTTCCAGCTTTTCCGAAATTCGGAAATTTCGTCCAAATAAATAATTACAAAAGAATTGTGTTCATTTCTTCTATTCCATCAATTCTTTCTATAATGACAATTCGAAACTATGTATGTTTTGATATTTTTTATCAGGTTTGTTAATGTTTAAAATATCTTTGTTATTTATTATTTCGTTTTCTTCCTGAAAAGTAATGTGCGTCCCTGGGTTACTTATGTAAGTTATCAGAACCATTTTCAATCATCTTTTTAATCAAGAGACAAAAGACAAAGTCATCTAAAGTCAATTTTATTTACGCATTTTCGATAGCCAGACTTGAGGAATGATGATGCGTAAATTTTCTTTTAAGAAATGACTCGTGCGAATAATATTTGTTTTTGCAGGGTTTTTGCAGTGACGGTGGCAGCACTTACTGGAAGAATAGGCGGCTTTGTTGGTAATCTTATTTTTAGTCTTTTTATCGATGATTATTGCGTCCCTGTGATTCTGTCAGTGGCAATTCAACTTCTTTGTGAGTCATTATTACTATCTATTATTTACCATTTACTATTCTACATTTATGAAATTTACTTTTTATTAAATTTCGCAATATTCTTTTGTTTCAGTGGGCGCAGTGCTGTGTTATATTTTGTGATCAAATCAACAAAATTTCTATTATAATATACATTAATAACAGTTTCTAATATAGGAACAAAGTAATGAAGTACAAACATATATTGTGTATTTTAGCTTTAAAAATAGAATTATTGTAATTTTTAGGCTTCTGATAATAAACCGATTTTAATAGCAAAGGTTTGTTGATACATTTTTTTTTAATTATAGCTCGAATCTAGCGACCTTTTTTCGAGAATACATTTTTATAAAAAATTAATTTTGTTGACTTAGAGAATTTTGTTGAATGATTTTCTTTTCATCAACTCAAATTCAAATAATTTTTTTTTAGTGTCAAATTTTTTAGAAGCTTATTTAAAAAATAAATAAATACGAGAAGTTCCAAATTATGGGAAATTTGGCATGCGTACAGTTTTTACTGATTAAAAATAATTTAAAAATTATAAATTTAACAAAAATTTGTTTGCTTAATTTAGAATTTTTAAAAAATGTGCAAAAAACATGTTGTTTTGGATTAGGTCATATGTACATTAAAATTTATTTAAATTTCAACATAGTGAAACTTTTTTCCATCCTCATATTTCTTGAAATTAATATTATTCAATGAAAAAAATGTTCTTATTTTTTGGATTCTAACAAATAATACCTGTCGTACAATGATATCGAGATTTTCAATTTAGATTTTCGGAGAACGGGATAATTTTTGGGTGAAAACTTTTTTATTGTGATTAAGCATTCCCATAACTTGGGAGCAAGTTTCTATTTTAAAACATAATTGAAAACTCGATTTTTAATGCAGCATTTTTTTATTTTAGATTACAAAAAAATCAGCCAGAGAGACTTTTCTAATACTTCTACCCAATAAAAGTCCTTCTGAAATAGGACATTTTTAGGTTGTTTTGTACCTCAGTCCTAAATGTATAATTTATTACTTAAAAAAAAAATTCTTTATTCGGTGATATAAGTATTTGTATACATTTTTGAAAAAACATTAATTTTCTAGCATTTTGTCCCTATTTTTATTTGGGAAAAACTATAAAAAAAGTTCATATTTTCAAACCAAGAAAGAAAAAACTCCTGAAAATTTGCCCAGCAGAGGTGGATTGGGTCGGATTATACCGGATTGCCATAGATTATCTCTATATATAGAATTACTCTAGATTACATAAGAGAACTTCGGCTTTCAAAGGGTTATTCTAGAGGTCATAAGATTATAGTGGATTCATCAACTTAAATTGGACTTACGCGAATTTTAAACCGAAAAGAATTACTTATTAAGAAAATAGTTTAACTTTCAAAAATATGTGTGAAAAAAAAAGTTGAATCTTAAAGTAAAAATATGAAATATTAACCACGAAGATTAATTTTCTAACGCAAAAGTCAAATTTTGAACAAAATACATGAATAATCTACAATTTATTTGAATTTTCAACTAAAAAAGTCCAATTTTCAACCAAATAATTGAATTTTAAATCAGAAAAAAAATTGTTTCACAAAAATTAAGTTTCCCGTTTCAAAATTAATTTAAACCAAAAAAGAACGAATATTAAAAAAAGTAGTTAAATTTTCAGCTGAAAAATGAATTTTAAAAAAGAGAACAACGATTTTTTAACCAAAGGGATTATTATTCATCTAAAATTATTATGAATCTTAAGAAATTACTAATTAAAATTTTTTCAGTTTTCTACAAAGAAATTAGTTTTTAACCAAAAGAGATAAGGTTTTAATCAAAAATATTTGCTATTTCTGTTAAAAAATATTTTTATTTCAAATCAAAAACTTTGAAATTCGAACAAAAGAGACGAAGTTTCAACAAATTAGTTAAATTGTCAACCAAAACAGACTAATTTTCAAAAACAAAAGAAGAATTTTCAGCAAATCGGTTCAATTTTCAACCACGAAAGATTTTTCAGTGAACATTGAAAAAAATCTCATTTGAAATGTTGAATTATCAAGCTTAAAAGAACAATTTTCTGCGAAAGATTGGGTTATTTAATACAAAAAAAAATATTTTTTTAAACTTGAATTTTTAATTGAAATATAATAATTTCCCAGCATAATAATTAATTTTTAATACGAAAAGTTTGACATTGTTTATGGATGACCCGTTATTTCTATACTGATTTTCTTATAATTATCTTCTATCATGATTTTACACAAATTGCGAAAAAATGATAAAGAAATTCATTATAGGAAAATCATTATAGAACTATACTGAATTTCTTCTAATATTTATTCTTAAGAAGGAATAACAAGATATCGTAAAAGATTGCATGGGATTACAAAGGGTTACATACACATACACATACGCATACACATACACACACATCTGCATATACATATACCCAACAAATGCAGATACACATACGCATATACATACGCTCAGCCTGATCAGCCGAGTCTGTTCAGCCGAGTCTGGTCAGCAGGAATCCTTTGCATCTAATGAGGACTAAAATAGGAAATATTACATTTTTTATATTAATAGTTGGCAATTTACAATTATCATAATCAAAATCTGCCAATTATAACAATTCCAACTATTTGTTATTCGACTTTAAAAGTGTAAAATTACAAAATTAATGTTCAACTTTATATAAAAATTTATAGAAAATTTTGCAGTATATTTGACTATAACCAACTGAAGTAGCTTTTTTTTATCGGTGCAATATTTTACTTCATTTGGAAAATTCCGGAAGTTAGACTTTGACCAGATTTGAAAACATTAACTAACATCATAAATTTGATTTATTTCTAAAAAAATCGCGTTTCTCAACAATTATTCTTCAATAATTTTGCAGTACAAAAGTGTGAATAGTGTTATTCTTAACCTAATTTGGAAACTCATTAACAAACACCATCATTGTTTAAATTATTAAACCAAGTCTCTTGTTCCAAATTATCCTTTTAATAGTTTTTTTTAAAGTTTGATTTTGTTTCATAACAAAATGAATGAAACAAATGAAAATTCTGCATAATATTTCCCAATTTGTATTTGTTTATGAACGTCAATTAAAAATATTATTTCGACACATAAAAGGAAGAATAAAAATGATTTTCATAAATATATTTTCAGTTACAAGTGCAGGTATATCACTCGTAGTTAACGGAACCTGAAATTCAGGAGACATTTGTTATTTGAAACTTCTTCAGTGTATTTTATTAACACTGAAAATATTTTTAAGAATAATTTCCAGAAATGCGATTGTTTGAGGAATAAACACAATTTATGATGTTAGTCAATAAGTTTTCAAATATAATCAAATCTTAGCTGCCGGGATTTGCCCTAATTAACTAAAATATTTCACCAATAAAATAAAGCTACTGCAGTCGATTCGCGTAAAATATATTTTATTTATTCTTTAATTTTCAACTTTTTATGTCAAATAACAGATCATTTGGATCGTTATAAATCATAGATATCGAATATTACATTTCTAAATTACCAAAAGCCCATATAAGGTACAAAGGACTCCCGCTGACCAACGGTTCGGTTGAGAGGGGAAGCGGCGTAGTGGGGGAACCGTGCACAGGTAGTTGGGGCGGTATTGACCATCGCCCGTATTTTCACCATAGCACATTTAAGCACCATTTCGGAAATTCCACTCACACATTTTTCACTCTATCTTTTCTTATACCTTCAAAATTTGCAATCAGTACGGACGTAGTTCTTATAATTTTCACAAATACTGTTATATATCTGCTAAATTTTTTGTCGATGTGTTCTGTATTTGAAATTTCATTAGAATAAGACTCGCGACAGATTTTCGACGCGTGCTGATTGGGGTGATGAGATCGTATCAGGTACAGAATTAGAAGTGTAGATAGGTATGTACAAAGGTAGGAAGTATCGAAGAACTTTACTGTCTGCGGCCACCGCACCGACTAGCTAGTAACTATATCTTTAGGTCTATCGTCTGATTTGGCTGAAGTTGGCAAACGTTATTCTCATGGCGCAATTAAAGTTCTTTCTTACCTTTAGTTACGTTTCTAATTAAGGCTCAGTTCGGGTCTCTCGCCTGGCCGTATTTCCTGTCTCGCCTTGCCATTGTCCCATATTCTCGACCTGCATTAAATTCGGTGCAACGGGCGCGAAAACGTGTTTTTTTTTCTCGAATCGAGTCCATCGGATCGGATTCGATCGGCAGTGACATACTCTTTGTGGGAATTATTTCCAAGGTGAATGGCGCCATCGTCTGATCAGGAAGCGTAATTTATACACACGAGGTGCGAATGTTTGCCTTCCTCATTTTTGCACTTACACAGAGGAAACTTTTCTCGGATTAGCATTTTATGGAAAAAAATATCAATATCGGGAAGGCCATTCGTGATTTCGCAAAATTCTAACTAGAATTGAAAAAACAGTTGAAGAGAACACAGTAAAAATTCTGGGGGTAACTTCAATTATTTTTAAAACTATTTTTTTTTGTAAAAGAATTAATTTTTGGAAATAACCGTGATAAGATTTGAAAATCGTAGAATAATCGTGTATTGTTTTTTTCCTTTTGTAATTTATGAATGTTAGCTCCGATTTCATTTACAAAAGAAATTAAAAACTTATTGCATGTGCACATAAATGACTTTTGTACTTTTTCGTTGAAACAGAAAAATGAAAACTCTATTGTTCTTTTTATTTCTCGATTTCTTAAAGAATCTTTTTTCTATTCTTAGAAATTTTTAAAGAATTGAAAACAGTTTCCCTTATTCTTGTTTGCAAAGTGTAAACAGACGCTTTTGTGGTTTGAAGCAAGTTGAAGAAATTAGGCAACAGAATAGGATGTGTTTGTACTTTAAATAGAAGACTTAATTGTAGAGCGAACCATGACATTAACAGTCTGCAAGTATTTCAGGTTCAAGCGAGTCAAGACTCTGTAAGTTGAAAGTTTCCCCTTTATTTTTATATAGATAACTAGAAAACAAATACACGCGCTTCGTGCGCGATTATTATTTACTTTTTTTTTAAAGAAGTTTTTAATTTGAACACTCACAAAATTTTCTGGTTAAATAGGCCCTTACTTCTTTTTCTAATTAAAGTAATCAGAATTCTAAATGTTTTAATCAGAATTTCTGGTTAATTTAAACCGAATTTTGGTAACTATAACCAGAAAAAAATAGTAAGTGCATATTTAACCCTAACTCTTGTTAATTGAATCAGACATTGTTTTGAGTACAAAATAAAATAAATATTGATAGAAGTACCGATATCCGATATGATACCTCAAAAATACAAAAAATAATAAATTTAATAATCGTGATTGATCATTTAAACAAAAATCTGAACGAAAAACATGAATTTAATTATTTTTGTTTCAAATAACCGATTCTCAGATAAAACGTTAAAAAACGTTTTTTTAAATTAAAAAATGATTTTTTCCATTAACCGATTTCCCATGAAAAATATGAATATAACCTGATACTGTTTAAGAATTAAAAAACTTCTTTATCCGATACTGATTTTTTATTTAAAATACGAATTTTTGGTATAAAAAGCTAACATAACCTAAAATTGTGCAAATATTATTTTAAATCTAATAATTTTTCATTAATAATATTAATTTCATACGAAAAACACTAAAATATTATACAACAAAATAATTTAAGGTTGTAAATCTTCTTTTAAACCTAATTTTTTTTCGAAAACGACTGATTCGTAAGCTAAAGCTTTCTTAGATTTCTTAAAATCCAATGATGTTTTATCAAAAGTACCTATTTTTCAGATAAAACGCTTGCTAATCAAAAAATTGTAAATTTTTTATAATTCTGAATGACTACCTAAAGAATATATACATAAGTTTAGTTTTTCAGTAAAATTATAAATTTTGGACAAAAAGGACTAACATAACATGATGAAAATTGTACAAAACTGTAAATCTTCCTTAATTTTTTTTATTAACCAAGTTCCATTAAAAAGACGATAAAATTAACTTAAATATTGCTGAAATTGTGATCCCGGTTTCAATTTTTTTTTTCATTTAAAAATAATTTTTTCCATTAACCGATTTTCCGTGAAAAACGTGAAAATCACCTGATACTGTTTAAAAAATGAAAATATTGTCTGAACTATACTGAATTTTGATTTAAAATACCAGTTTTTTAAATAAAATGTTAACGTAGACCTAAGATTGTCCAAATATTGTAAATATTATTTGAAATCGAATTACTTTTGATTAATAATAGTCATTTAAATAATTTTATACGAAAAACACCAAAATAAAATAACGAAACTTTGTTTGAGACTCTAAATCTTCTTTTAAACTTAATGTTTATTGTTAAAAATAACCGATTTATAGGCTTAAACTCTTATATCTTTTTTTTTTTAATCCAATACCTCTTTACTAAAAATTAGTAAACATTCTTTGAAATTAAATGATTTTTATAAACAATATCAATTTTTGGAAAAGCATTACGATTACATAACAAAGAATTGTTTAAGATTTAAATATTCTTTTAAACCTAATTTTTTTTTAAATAACCTATCTATAAAGTAAAATGGTTTAAAAATGTTTTATCTTCTTTGAAATCCAATAATTTTTCAACAAAATTATCGATTTCCGATATGAAACGCCAACAAAAACAAAGGTTGTAGAAAAATGATAAATTGCATTATTCTGAATGATTATCTGAAAAATCTTATGATTTGTAAAAATAAAACTACAAATATATGATACAAATATATATAATAATAAATTCGATCAAAAACACTACAAAATAACATTAAAAAAATTGTTTCAAATTGTAAATAAAAACCGCTAGCCTAACCTACAATTGCACTCAAATTTTAAATTTTTCTACGAAAATGATTTATTTTTTAACTAAAAATACCAAATTCCGGTGTATGAGTACAATATAGCCTAAAATGTTTGAACAGTTTTGCATCATCTTAATTTTTTTTTCAATCATTGTTTTCCTGAGAAAAATGTGTGTATAAACTGATTCTGTTTCAAAATTTCCGATTTTGTTCGACCAATTATTTTTTACTAAAAATAACTCTGTTCCCGATGTAAAACGCCAACTTAACATAAAATGTAACAAAGTTATGAATCTTTCAAACATTTTTTTAAAATTTTATATTTAAACAACCGAATTCCTGTAAAAACCACAATATCATCTGATACTGTTCCAAATTTGACAAATGTGTTCGAGCTATAATAATTTTTGCTTTAAAATACCAATCTCGTTTTCTTCTAAAGTATCAAAAGCCGTTAAGAAAAACCCTAACAAAATCGAAAAAGATAAATCGATGCAAATTTTTTATTCTTTGAAATTTAATAATTTTATATTAAAAATACTCATTTTCGACATAAGCCTCTAACATAACCTAAAATTGTTGGAATCTGTGACATTGTAAATCATGATGTTGATTTTTTATTAAAAATGTTAATTTCGGTTGAATAAAACTAACTCAACAGAAAATATTTAGATATTTTCAATCTTCTTCGAATAATTATGTTTTTATATCAAAATTCTTTATAAAAAATACTACTTTTCATTGAAAAGGATTAAAATGAAATATGTATCACATTTTTGATAATTTATTTGAAAATTAAAACTTTTTATTTAAAATTACTTAATGATCAACTTGTTTTACAAAATTAACAAAAAAGTGCCTGCTGCAACAAATTTTAGAAGAGAAATCCATGGGAAAATATCTCCAAAAATAGTTTAGGTACGAATTGTTTGTTTAAATTTATCTATGTGAATAATTATGTTTTTTCATCCACTTCAAACAAAAGTCGTGATTTTCATTTAACATTAATTTACAAGTAACAATATTTATTTATAATTCAGAAATCAAAATAAATCTTAGAAATTGAAATCTTTATTTTTTTTAAATTAAAATTGTATTCTGTTCCGTAAATGGATACACAATTATTATTAGTAGGTCATTTTTGCATTAAATAGTTTCATAAATAATATTCAATAAAAATACGATACATCCAGTCATTTCAAACCTTTTAAGAAATAGAATGAGCTATTGCAAATTAAAATTGAATGAAAATTATGACTTTTATCTAAAGCAGAAGAAGAACCACACATGTGCAAATAAGTAAATTTAAATAAACAATTGTGAGTTTAACAATATTTTCATTATTTGCAAGTAAGTTTCTATAAGAAAGTTAATTACAATAGGAAATGGACCTTTTTTATGAATTTTATACATCAAAGTAAAAATTAAGTAATTTTAAACACTAAGGTACATCTAAGATCTTAAAATATCCTTAACTGCACAAGGGTTTTAAACAGCAAAAATGTTTTTCAATTTGGATATTTTTTTTACTCTGTTTCTGATTAAAAGAAAGAATTTCTAGATTTAATTTATTAAATAAGAAATTCAAGATTTTAAAGAACTTTAAATAATGAAAAGCCGATCCGGTTAACAATAATTGCGAGATTTTCAAGATATATTCCGACACCACTTTTTTTTAGAAAGGTAGGATCTTTTGTCTTAAACAAAAAAAAAGGAAATTAATTTTCGTTTTTCTTAATTTGCTTTATTTGGTCTTTTGCTATTTTTTCTGTTCTTTTAAATTTAATTATTTATTTCAACATTTTAAAAACATCTAATAGTTGTCCCTGAACTTCGAAGATACGCTGGTATGCGGAAACACAAATAATGTATTTTAATTTGCGCAAACAATTCAGATGCTTAATAAGCGTCTGGCCCATGTCCATCTCAGAAATTGGTTACATGATTACAAATTCATTACCAAGATTGCCTCAAAGAGTGGAAATTTTTACGATAAAATCAATCAAATCAAATGATGCCAAGATTGATCACTTTTTATTATTTCATGCGAAATTGACAGGAAAGTTTATCCATGATCATATCAAATCTGAATAACTGTTTCTCAGAGTTTTACTTGTCCTTTTTTAATCTTGATTTTCTACTCAGATAAATAAGATCAAATTATACGTAAAAATTAAAAATTTGAGGTAGTGAAGTTTTGAATAGTTTAAATTTTTCAAACATAAAAAATTGAGAGCTTCCCAGTTTATTAGACAGATAGATGAAACTGCATTCAATCTTTTCTTTTAAATATTTTTTGCCCCACGTTTGACCCTAGGGTGAAATTTGCGAAGAAATTTCCAAAATATTTCAATAATTTATGAAAATATTATGGAAACGTACCTTTAAAGTTTATTAGACGTAAAATGTTATCAGCTTTCGTGTTATGTTGAGAAGAAAATTTGTTCTTATAATAATAAAAATTAAGGCACTTTAGCAATAGTTTCAAAAATATGCGTGCAGCTAATTTCTACCGGTAGTGTGTAGTTACAATTATAAATAAAACTAATCAAAAAAACTTCACTCTTGTGTTTACTGTTCCATATTAAATTTCATCTTTGTAACAAATATTTTCTTTCTCTTTGAACCAAATTTAAACTATTCCAAAAATGATCACCAATCAAAAAATTCTGTTTACAGTTAATATATTTCATTTTTTGCAACAAAAAATGTCTTTTTCTTTGAAAATAATTTGTTTTCCATTAGATAAATTTATTTCCAAACGAAATTTTGGAAGCAAGCCAACAATGATGCTCGATCAAGATATTAGACTAATCACTTATTTTCTGATTGTTGTAAACAAAGCTGAATTCTTATTTTTTAAACACCTGGATCTTGTAACAAATTTACCAAAAGTCAGAAATTGTTATTAATGATAAAAATATTATAAAGAAGTACCACAAATAAACATTTTGTTCTGCACAACATTATTTTTCCCATTCAATTTTATTTGAAGCAAGCTAAAATTAATAATACAACAACATTTAAAGCTAATAATGAAATTGGACAGTTTTGTAAACAAATGTTACAAAATGTACGAAATTTATAACGACAAAAATGACTTTCTTTATACATAAAATTGTAATAATCATTCTTTCAAGTTTAAAAAAATCTTTTCTATAGCCAATATTATGTAATGTTTGCAATTTTCATAATGTTTGTTAATAATTGCATCATTTATTTGTCGCAAACTAGCTGATTTATGAACAAAAATGTTAAAGTTGTTTATTCGCTTATTTCCTGATTGATAATAATAATTTATGAAACAGTTTCAATTTGGTTCAAGGAGAAGGAAAAGATATGACCCAGAGATAAAACCCAAAATTATATATTTGTGTAGCCGATTATGAAGATTAAATTCCGGGTTACACCGACTGTGCACTTGTGAATTTTTAACCAACATAAATGGTCTTCATAGAGTGGTTTTTATTTTTTTGTATGGAAAATATTTTTTATAACAAGAAAAGCAATAGAAATTTAATTTTTCGAAATTAGAAAAGAGTAAAACCTTATAATCTCTAATGATTTAAAATCAATGTCAAAATCTATATAAACTTCAATCGAGACAAAATAATTTTCCCGAAATCAAAAATTTCCGTCAAATCAAATTTGTTGAAATTTCAAATTACCGAAACTCAATACAAATACCGAAAATATTTATTAAGGAAACCAAAATATTCCGAAAGGGGAAATGAATAAAACTAGCAAAATTCAGAAATTTCATATTACGGAAATTATTAAATTCTTGAAATTGTGTAATTACCGAACCTTTTAAAACCCCATTTTTCAAAATGCCAAAATTTAAAATTTCCAAAATTAGTAAATTATTGTAATCAATAAATTCCCGAAAAGATTCGGGAATTTGAAATTTCGTGATTTCGTTATAATTTTTGATATAATAAAAATATGTAAGCTTCCTTTCTTTAATATGGTGAGGTATATTACCCTCTTCCCAAATGTAAAAAAACGTAACAAAATGTCTAAAATTAACAAAATGGCGATAATTTTTCTTGAAACATAAGAACCGATTTTCTAGAAAAAAAATCTATTTTCTTAAAAACATCAAATATTTCGACAAAATGCTGAAAAAAACTTTGTTAATTTTTAAAAGCTTCTAAAAATGTTTAATACCTCCTAGTCTTTTATAACATCTTACATTGTTCGCAAAAAATTAAATTTTATAAAGAAAAAACAATAAGTACGAATTAAAAATGAGGATGTAGAGTTAATGGAAAAAGCCTAGTCTTTTATTTTATCTTTTTTTTTGTTCTTTTATGAAAACGACATTTGATGAATCTTAAGCAGGCCAAATCATTTTTGTGGTCACAAGAATCTTTGTTTGAAATTTTTTTTTGCGAACGCTGCAATTTATCATATAAGAGTATTTATTGTATAAATTAAAAAATATTGTAGAAAATTAAACCATTTGAATAAAAATTAAACCATTTAATTGGAAATTAACGTATTTTTTGAAAATTCATTTATTTGTTGGTTACAAATTAATTTTTTATCTGGGAATTTAACTATTCCATTTCTGGTTGAACATCTATTCTTTATTTAACTATTTCATAAAAAATTCAACTTCTTGTTAAAAGTTGCACCGCTTTAGTAAAAAATCCTATTTTTGGGGTAAACATTAAACTTTTTTGTAGAAAAATCCTCTTTTAGGATTAAAAATTGAACAATTTAGTTCAAAATGAAACTATCTGTTTATTAATTTAATTATCGTTGGAAATTAACTTTTAAATCAAAAATTAAAGTTATTTGTGAGAAAAATAAATTATTTGGTTAAAAACTAATATACTTGAAGAAAAATTTAACTCATTTCTTCAAATTTTGTTGTAAATAAATTAATCCTGTTACCTGTATATTTAAGTATTCTATTTTAGGTTGAAAATGTTTCCTTTCAACAGATTAAGTAGAAAATTTATTCATTTTGTTCAAAAATAGTCTATTTGTGTGAAACGTTATTCTTATTTTCTAAAAATTATTCTACATGGCTAAATATTGAAGTGTTTGGTTTTAAGTTTAAGCACTTTATACAACATTTATTTTTATGGCTATAGAGTTATAAGTTTAGTTGAATATTAAACTATTTTACCGTAAATTAATTTTTGTTGAAAATTGAAATTTTCAGTTAAAAATGCAATCATTTGGCAGAAAATTTAATTAAATTATTAACTTTATGTTTTAAATTAGTTTTATGGTAAAAAAAATTGTTGTCTGGAATTTTAACTATTTCGTTTTTGGCTAAAAATTCAACCTTATTAAGTTAAAAATTGAAATACTTAGTAGAAAATTCATGTATTTTGTTAAATATTTGTCTTCTAGGGTGAAAAATAATCTTTTTGTTTGAAAATTCAACTACTTGGTTAAAATACCATCTCTAATCATTGATTTTTTTTAGAAATTAATTTCTTTCTCTGGGATTTAACTATTCCATTTTTGGTTAAAAATGTACCCTTTATAATTTGAAAATTCAAGTACTTTGTACAAAATTCATCTATTTGGTAAAAAATTAATTTTTGTGAAGAATTTATATTTTCGGTTTAAAATCGAACCCTTTTCTTTGAAAACGCAACTATTTTGTGAAAAACAAACTATTTGGTTAAAAATTAAGCTATTTATTTGAAAATTTAACTATTGTGTGGGAAATTCGTAGTTTTCTTATTACTTTTTTTCTGGAAATTTAGCTTTTTCATTTTTGGTTAAAAGATTATTCTTTATATGTTGAAAATGCTGCTATTTGGTTGAAAATTCATGTTTTTTGTTTAAAATTCAATTTTTTTAGTAGAAATTTAATCTTGTTTGTTGTAAGTTCTTTTTTTTGCAAATTCAACTGTTTTTTTCTTCTTTTGAGTTGAATTCAACTGGTTTATAATTTAATCTTTCTTGTTTGTTGAAAATTCAAATGTTTTGTTGAAAGTTCATTCTTTTGGATTAAAAATTCATCCTTTAATAGTAGAACAGTTATCATTCTTGGTGGAAAATTCATCCCTCTTGGCTGAAAATAAAAATAATTTTCAAAAAATCAACTTTTCGGGTTGAAAATTCTACTGTCTTCTGAAAATTCGTATTTTTGCTAGAACATCAACACTTTGGTTAAAAAGTAACATAATAGAAATGTTGGTTGTAGATAAGATGGGTCTTTAATGTATCGACACGATTTAATTTTTTGTTATCTGTCACATGTCATAAAAACTTTGCGACCACCTTCCTATGTGACACTTTGTGACGACCCAAGTCGCTGATCAATTTCTCTAGCAATCGACCCCGGCGAAGAGCTTCACAGAGTCATCTGTAAAGCTCTCCCTTCTGGCCCATCATTATTCAATTATGATAACGATTACCTCAATTATAAACTCTATACGTATGACATTATAAGATGTAGCTTTGAGGGGGGGGGGGGTGCCCAGAGAAGTGTACCATTCTAAATTTTTAATATCTTATGCCTTAATGTTTTCCCTTTCAATTACTCAATCAATTAAATCAAAAAATTCATCGAACCAGAAGAAATTATTAAGGAATTATTCATTTTTCCCATTTTCTCATGTTTGTCAACAAATACTCGACCTAGGTATATATAGGTAAACACTCGAAGGACAGAAATGAATCACATGATATTGGATATCAGCTACTGTCTCGTGCACATGTTATTATCGAATCTTAGGAAAATCGAGTGAATCGACTCATTTGAGCAGCAGCAGACGAGCGATAACCAAACGTGAACGAGAATAATTGCCGTTTGATTGCGTGAAACCAATATGACGTGAAAATATCGCGAGAAAGAGGAAATTATCTGCAAATACGTCACGATAGACGTCTAAAAAAGGAAGGTTCAGATATTACAACAGCAAAGAGCTTTAGTTGTCTAATGCTTAAAGATGATGTGTTGCATGCAGTGTACACTGTACACTGTACACTTTGCATTTACTCATACTATATGTACTTTAATGACGACAGGTGAAACCGTATTTTAATCGATTTTTATCTTGACGTCGAGTTTGACATTCCGACTAGAGTTAACACTGCTAAAGTGAAAAATTAAAAATCTCATGACAAATCTGATAAGGAGCTTGCACGATCTCGAGAATGACGTGTCGAAATGTCGTTTACGAAAAAACACCTTTGTCTTGGAAACGGAAATTGTACTCTTGATAAATAATTCCACGTCAGACATTTGAAAAACCTGTTGTTGAAAATTCATCTTTTTAGGTTGAGCATTCAACGAGTCTTTGGTTAAGAGCTAAACTACTTTATTAAAAAATCATTTTTTTGTTTGATTAAGATTGATCATTTTAGTTGAAAATTCACCTGCTTAGTTAAAGATTCATTTTTTTATTAGTATTTTATATTTTTGAACTTAAACTTCAAGTGTTCAATAAAAAAAATTCGTCTGTTTGTCTACGAAGTTCAACAATTTGGTAAGAAAGTCAACTGTGTGATAGAATATTTGTTGTTTTGATTTAAAAAAAACATGTTTGTCTTGGAAACGGGAATCATACTTTTGTTAAATGATTTCAAGTCAGCCATTTGAAAAACCTTTTGTTAAAAAATCATCTTTTAAGGTTGAAAATTAAACTCTTTGGTTAAAAGTTGAAACAATTTACTAAAAATTAATTCCTTTTTTAGCTGAAGTATCCTAATTTTAGTTGAACATTCAACTCCTTGGTTGAAAATTAACTTCGTGTTGAAATCTGATATTTTTCAGTTAAAAATTTAACTATTTTGTATAGAAAATTCGTCTCTTTGTCTATGAAATTCAAAATTTTTGTAAAAAAAATCAACTAAGTGGTAGAACAGATGCTGTTTTGGTTAACGAAAAAGGCATTCTCTTGATAATGGGTATCATACTCTTTTTAAATAATTTAATGCCAGACATTTTAAAATCCTTTTATCAGACATTCGTCTTTTTACGTTGAGAATTCAACGTTTTGCTTAAAAGTTGACCTAATTGATCAAAATTCATTTTTTTTCTTAAAGATTCGTAATTGTAGTTAAAATTTCAGCTTTTTGATTGAAAGAATAATCGTTATTTATTTGATTAAGATTGATCACTTTACATGAAAATTCAAATGCTTGATTGAGGTTGAATTTGTTTGTTAAAATTTTTTATTTCTTGGTTTAAAATTCAACTGTTTTGCACAGAAAACCAGTCCTTTCTTTCTACGAAATTTAACAATTTGGTCAAAGGTTTCAAATATGTGATAGAATATTCGTTGTTTTGGTTAAAAAAAATGACTTTTGTCTTGAAAACGGAAGTTATACTCATGTTAAATAATTTCATGAGATGACATCTGAAAAACCTTTTGTTAAAAATACATCTTTTCAGGTTGAAAATTCAACTCTTTGTTTGAAAGCTGAACTACTTTATAAAAAATCTTTTTTGTTTGTTTAAGATTTATCATTTTAATTGAGAATTCAACTGTTTTGATGAAGATTAATTTTTTTGTTAAGATTTTATATTTTTGGGTTAAAAATTCAACTGTTTTGTATAGAAAATTCGTTTTTTTTTCTACGAAATTTTGGTTAAAAAAAACTTTTGTCTGAAAAATGGGAATCGTACTCTTGTTATATGATTTCATGTCGGATATTTGAAAAACCTTTGTTAAAATATCATCTTCTCTTGGTGGAAAATTCAACTCTTTGGTTGAAAATTGAATTATTTATCAAAATTTCTTTCTTTTTTGCTTAAAAATTCATCATTGTAGTTGAAATTTCAACTCTTTGACTATAAATTAACTTTTATGTTGGAAGTTAATATTTTCGGAAAAAATTAAATCTTTTTTACACAAGATTCGTCTTTTTGTCTGCGAAATTCAATAATTTAATAAAAAATTTAATTATGTGGTATAAAATTCATTGTTTTGGTTGGTTAATATTAGATTTGTGTACAATTTGCCCACCCCCTCTTTTTTCAAACGCCTACGTTTTGAGACCCTTTGAACCTGAAAAAAACGTTTCTACGAATGTGTATCACTGTGTGTATGTCTGTATGTATATCTGTCTCGCAAGTTTGAGCGCGCCTATGGCGCGCGATGGTTGAATCTCGCGCTTCGCGCTCGAACATAATTACACCTCGCACTCGGATATTTATTCTTTGCATTTGGAATGCTTGAAAAAAACTTTATCAAAAAGATCTTTTTTAGAAGGCAGTATTTATATGCGTCTTCATATTCTGAATTGTCTACTTAATTAAGTACTCTCGGATATGACGCAGTCGTAAGTCGACGCTTACATTATCTTGTGTTTTCCTTAACAGTTCCGTGGCAAATCTGAAAAAGAGCGGTCTCTTATATACTCGGTTGGAGAAAAAGCAAAATAGAAAACTTTCAATTTGGTATAAATGAACTTTCTTAAAATTGTGCTTCGATATGCAGTTACTAGGAAATCCGGAAACGTACTTAAAGATATGTAATTCATAGCAATTCATTATAATTTCACGATAAAAGAAAGAAAACAAAGGAAATTTGAACCTACAAACTAAAAATAACGCCGAGATTTTGAACCGGGGGGGGGGACTCGCTTTTTATTGTAAATTCAAAGATATAAGCCTAAAATAAACACACAAGAAAAGATATGTATATATGTATGTGTATATATATATATGTGTGTGTGTGTATATATATGTGTATATATATAAATATATATATATCGTATATAGTATATTATATATATAGTATACAGTTTCTCTCTGACCCATCTCGACTCTTCCAAGACCCTCCAGTTACTGTCGAACACCCACCCAAACCAGAAGAGGTCGAAGTATTTTGGAGAGAAGTCT
>NC_046660.1:37912697-37914365 GCF_010883055.1 Belonocnema kinseyi | reverse complement strand
GCGAGGGCGCGTACTTTGAATAAAATATTTGTTATCATTCTCTTGAAATAAATGTGTTTTTTTCTTGAAAAAATACCGGTTTCATATGTATACACCTGGTATCTTTACTTTCTTTAACTAATCGTTTAAGTAACCTGTTTTCGCGTCTATAATCATTTCTACGTCGACTTATTTCCTCATTGCTAAGACCTGCGTTGTTCAAAGTTCTCTTGTACGTTTCTCTTTTTGCTTTTTGGGCAGCCTGAATTTTATCATTCCACCACGCATCACCAGACATTCTTCCTACAACTGCGGTACCACATACTTCGATCGTAAATCTAACAAGGATAGCCCGTAACATTGTCCAGGCGCCCTCTAAATCTTTGTTTTTTATACGGTCCTCCCATGTTGCCCTATCTATGCTTTCGATTATCTTATTTTGGAAATCGATTCTCACATCCGGTTTCTGTAGGTTCTCAATTTTGATTCGCGTTTGTTTTGCTTTCTTGGGTCTCTTTTTTCTCCAACCCCGACCTAAGTTAATTTTTGAGATCAGAAGGTAATGATCAGTATTGCATTCAGGACCCCTCATGACCCTTGTATCTTTGACTAACTCTCTAAGTCTTTCATCCGCAACAACAATGTCAATTATACTGTGGCTATTTCCTTTAGACCAGGTGTACATGTGGATCATTTTATGCCTAAACCAAGTGTTTGTAATAAACAGACCCCTTTCTAAGCATAGACCAACTAGTTTATCTCCGTTATAGTTTGTTCTTGGATCCCCAAAATTACCTAATACTCTTTCTGTATCCTGATTTTGGATGCCCACCCAACCTTTCATGTCTCCTAGTAGAATTATTCTTTCCCCATGTTTGCAGATGTTTACTGTGTCATTTAAAGTGTCCCAGAAGGCGTCTTTTACTTCTCCAGGATCACTATAAAGCGGCGCGTAGCATGCTATAATAAATAGTCTTATGATTCCTACTTTCATTTTAGCCCACAGCGGTATGGGAGACACGAAGCCATGGTCTCCGAGATGCTGCTTTGCTCTTTCATTCAAAATGAGACCTACTCCTTGTTTACCTTGAGATCATTTACTCCCCTAGCATTCCAAACACCCAGTCTCCAATCGTCGCCTGAAACATGACCTTTAGATTTTCCGTGTGCATGCCTTTTGTCATTAAAAGTTCCAGTCCTTTTCGAGGCTATATTGTAGTTTGTATTATTCATTGTTTAGATTATACGCCCAACTAACACCTTTATGCAATAAGTTTATTTTCTGAGTCGAAACCATGTCAAAGTTAAGTATCAAATCGGCATATGGTGGAGATTGTAATTCTAACGTCAGTCCCACCAAAAACATCAGTTAATAAGGGAGGGTTGGGAGAGGGGGGGGGGGAAGGTAGAACTGGAACCGAAAAAGTCGTCTTAGGTTTGTGTTTTTGTTTTCATGCTGAGGTCACCAGCCTTCAGCAGCGTTGTGATATATGGAAGTTAGTATCCGGCCGTCTTCTCAGACTGTCACCAAAGACTTATATATAATTAAAAATTTGTCATAAGGACAACCGCAGGATTTCGCTGGGTGCGGGTGCTAATCTAAAAAATTGCACCCGCTTCCAGCGAAATCGCGGTAAAATTTCAGCCATAACCACGTCTCACAACCGTGAGATAGGTGGTTACAGTCTG
>NC_046660.1:37904565-37912597 GCF_010883055.1 Belonocnema kinseyi | reverse complement strand
TATCCCTTCCACACACTACTCCTTTCCCCTGCCGAGTGAGTCACGCCTACCCCGAAAGGGAAATGGCTTAATGGTGTAATAATAATAATAATAATAATAAAACGATTAAGTTTCTTAAAGCTCTGTAGGCTTTGAGGTTCACATTCTCATCGTGACACTCGCGCTGCGCGCTCGGTTTCCGAGAGACATTTGTAAACAGGTTTTGTTGGATTTTTTCTCTCGTAACTTTCGTCATTTTTCCACACATTTTTTTTATTTTACTTTTTTCAACGTGCTTTTTCACGAATAAAACAAAAAGTACGCGTCCTATCAAGAAGTGATTCTTAACGAAATTGTAGATCTTTTTTGGAATAACCATTTTTGTTAATTCATCTTTTTTTTGTATCCTACATAGTTTGTCCACAAAATGGAATTTTTTATTTTTCATTATTTTTTGTGCAATCAAAATTTGAATTTTCGATTTTTGAAAAAAATCTAAAAATTTTGTATGTTAATCTTGTAGGGATTTCACATTGAAATGTTTTTTTTCTCTTGACTTTTTTTCATATCGTGCGTTTTTCGGCTTCAAATTTTGATTTTCGGTTGATTAAAAAATTTTGAAAACGCTATAACTCTGAGAATTTTCTTTTTATCGAAAAAAGTTATGAGGATAAATTATTTGTTCTTTTCAATACTATAAATATTTGTACATAGAATTTTCAATTTCAGAAAAAAGTGGTCTCAAAAATTTTCAAAATGCGCTCACTTTTTGAATTTTTATCAAAAATGGCTGGTTAACTCGTCCTTTCTTTTAGGACCTAGAAAAATTATGCCAAACATGAATAAGATTCGTTCATTTTTTCGAGAGTTATCGTGTTTACGGACGGGCGGACAGACAGACAGACAGGCGCCATCATGAAAACCTGATTTTCGGATTCAGGGGGTCTCGAAACGTGAAGATCCGTTGAAAAAGTGTGATGTCAAATTTCCGACAATTCTAATACTTTCTCAATCATAAATGATGAGAATGTAAAAATTAATCTATGAGAATGGCCTTTGGTACACTCTTTTAATGTCCGAAACGGAAGGTGAACATCGTTACCCAGTTCATAGTACTTGCAAAGTCGAAAAATATATCTTTACGACTTTTTTCGATAAAAAGAAAATTATCAATCATAGCATTTTTTAATTACAAAAAATCAGAGGAAAATGAAGATTTTAAGTCGAGAAACGGACGATATAATAAAAGTTGGGAGAAGAAAAACGTTAATTTTTGAAAGCCCCACCTGATTTTCAAAGCAACTTTTTGAATTTTCTTGAAAAATCGTAAATTAAAATTTAGATCACACAAATAATAATAAAAAATAGAAAATTTCTTTTTTCGGTCAATCTATGAAAGTAGCGAAAAAAATAATAAGACACCAATTTTAGTTTTTGATTTATTCATAAATGACAACAATGGAAATAAACCAAATTGAATTTTTGGATAAAGGACACAATGTACGAAAAAAGCAAATCAACAAAATTTGTTTACTCTAAAAAAATCTACAAATTTTTGATTATTAATTGTTTGATAGGATGCGCAGTATTTGTTTTATTCACAAGAAAAGCATTAAAAATAATAAAGTAGAATTTTTGAAAAACGACACAAGATACGAAAAAATGCAAAGACAAATGCTGTTCAACCATACACGATTCTCTTGGAAACTAAAATCTTACTCTTTTCAAATAATTTCGTATCAGGCATTTGAAAAACCTTTTGTTGAAAATTCATTTTTTTTTGTTTGCTAAAGATTCATAATGTTAGTTGAAAATTCAACTGTTTGGTTGAAAATGCGTGCAGTTTGTTGAAAGTTTGTCTTTTTTGGTAGAAAATCAATCTACCTTGTTGGAAATTCACCTCTGATTGGAAATTTGTTTAATTTTTGAAAATGCGTCTATTATGTTAAAAAAACACCTTTGTCTTGAAAACTGCAATCATACTCAATAATTTTTTAATAAATAGAAGTAAAACAATTTTATGTCAGATATTTTAGAAATTAATTTGTTGCTGCTTAAGATACATAATATTTTCGGGTTGAAAATTTAACTGTTTTGAATAGAAAATTCATCTATCTTAGAAATTCAACAATTTGTTAGAAAATTCGCATATGAGATAGAAAATCCATCTTTTTTGTAGAAAATACATTTTTTTTAACAAAGTGACTCATTGTTCCGAAATTCCGGATGACTAGTCAACCCCCTTTTCCAGATCAGTCAACTTTTCGGGACCACAAGAAACAGCTTTTTTTTAAATTGAAAATTTATCCTTTAGGGATTTTGTTGAAAATTCGTCTTTTTAGATATAAAATTAATCTTGTTTTTTGAAAAAATTTCTTTTTATTACAAAATTCAACTATTTAGTTAAAAATTTATCCAATGTATTCAAAATTCATTTTTTCATTGAAAATCTGGATTTTAATTGAAATTTCAGATTTTTGTGGTAAATTAATTTTTGCGTCTAGAAATTCACACTTTCGGCTTAAAATTGAAGCTGAACCTGAAAAATTGAATTTTTTAGAACAAAGTTCATTTTGAACCAAGAGGGATTGCAGGAAGAATTTGCAATCCAACAGAACGAATGTTTAACAAAACTGTTGAATTTTCGTCGAAAAAGATGTCTTTAACAATAAAGATGAATTTTCAACCAAACAGATGAATCTTCAACTAAGAAAGATAACTTTTCAACCAAAATTGAATAGTTTCATATGAAATTCAAAAATTACTTTTTGAAAAACAAAAAAAAAGAATTTTAAACCCGTTAAATTCAACTAAAAAAAGCAGAATTTTTAACAAAACAGTTAAATCTTCCACCAAAATAATGAATTTGCAACAAAAAAGATTAATTTTCTACCAAACAGTTAATTTTTAAACTGGCAAGGGATACACTTTCAACGAAAAATGGAAGAGCTAAATTTCTAGACAAAAGAAAACAAATTTTTAAGAAAAATAAAAAAAACGCATTTCAAACAAAATATTTAGTCTTTCAAATGAATTATTTAATTTTCAACCAAATAGTTATTTTTTTCTTGCACAGAAGTTAAATTTTCAACAAGGAAAGATAACTTTAACAGAATACATGAATTTTTAACAAAATAATTAAACTTTCAACCAAATAATTGAGCTTTTTCTAATAGCTATATTTCTAACCAAGATGATAAAGTTATTTCTATCAAGAGAGGAGTTTTTAACAAAATATGTTAATTTTCAACCAAATAGTGGATATTTTAGCTATAAAACATAAGTTTTGAACCAAAAATGGATCTGAATCTGCGATAAAAATAATTGAATTTGCAACTTCAAATTAATTTTTAAGCAAAAAAAAACACGAATTTTCAACACACTAGCTAAATTTTCAAATGAATAGTTTAATTTTCAACTATATAGTTTATTTTTCTAACCACATTTAATTTAAGTTTCAACTGAAAATATAAATTTTTTAAAATTGAAAAGTCCATTTTTATCCAAAAAGTGTAATTTTCTACCAAATTGTAGAATTCGCAAGCCAAAAAGAACAATTTTTTAATAGAGTTGAATTTTCAAGCCGACATTATTTCTTATTGAAAACGAAATTATTGTAAGATCAAACAGTTTAGTTTGCAACAAAATAGTTCAAGCCTAAACAAAACAGATTAATTTTCTACAACAAAAGATGAATTTTCAAAAAAATACAATACTTGACTTTTCCACCAAAAAGTTGATTTTTTATGCAAGAAGATTAATTTTATACCAAAATAAACGAGTATTTAACAAGATTCATGAATTTTGAACAAAAAAATCTAATTTTAACCAAAAATGAAACAAGCTTTCAACAAAATATTTTTATCGTCAATCAATTCAACCAAAGGGATGAATCTTCAACAACAAAAAATAAATTTTTAACAAAGTAGTTCAACTTTGAATCAAGTAGTTTAATTTTTAGCACAAAAGATTACTATAAACAAAATACAAAGAACCCTAGAGTGAGTGCCAGTTTTGGGGCTGACCTTCAACCTAAATCCCCAGACGAAGGTCCACTCTGATTGTAAACAGTCAATTGTGAGCGAGCACCGCCCCCTTCCCCCACCACATACACAGCTCCCCTCACCAATCCCCGCTACGCCGCGTCAAATCACGAAAGAAAAAACTCTAGGGGTTCTATCTCTCGGGTTGACAGTACTTGCATTTTCAGAAAAATAATGATATTTTCAAGTAAATAGTAGAATTTGTAATCAAATTAGAAAGATTTCGTACCAAAAAATTTGGAAATCTTGATGATGCTTTTTGTTAAAACAGCTAATTTCAGTTTAAAAAAACTAATAAAACCTAACTTATTGAAAAAATTGTACGTCTTCTTCGAAACTGTCTGATTTTATAATAAAATTTCTTTTAAAAAAATACTTATTTCCAGGGATTAGCACTGCCATAAAACATTTATAATGTGATAATATATGACTTACAAAGCATAACATACATGTACATGGTGTTCCTTTTAAAATTTCTGCAATACAAACTTTTTATTTTCGGTGGGGAAAAATCGACTTCGCAAAAATTTACCCCTTACCCAGGCCCCGGGGGCAAGAGGGAGGTTATTTAAAAAATTTTAATGGGAACATATATTTTTTATTGCACATTCAGATGAAGAAGACAAACTGTCGGCTTTTTTGGGTCATTTAGTATAGGTTCGTTTGGTTTAGATTCCTTATTTTGCTTACATTCGTTTTTGTTAGATTTGGTATCTTAGTTACGTTTGTTTGAGTTGGATTGGGTATCTTAGTTACCTTGATTTATGTGGTTTGGCTGTACTGCTTACGTTCGTTCGGGTTGGATTGGTTATGTTGGTTACGTTTGTTTTGATTATACGTGATGGATACGTTAGTTTCGGTATGTTTTTTGATTGCGTTAATTTGATTTTTTGTGTTAGTTGCATGCATTTGGGTTGGTCGTATTGGTTGTGTCCGTTTAGCTTAATGTTATTAGTTGCATTTTTTAGTTTTATTAATAGTAATGGTTAGCATATCCATACCAATCCAAGCAAACGTAACCAGTAAAACCAGATTAACCCAAACGAACGTATTCAGCAACACTAACCCAACGAACGCAACCAATCTGATCAACCTAAATGGTTGTAACTAACACTAAAAAATCAAATGAACGCAATCAACAAAAAGAACCGAAACTAACGTAACCATCACGTATAATTGAAACAAACTTGCGCATCACAACCGATCCAGCCTGAACGAACGTAAGCAGCTCAGGCAAACCACTCCAATCAAAGAAACTAACACACTTAATCCAACCAAAACGAACGAAACTAAGACACAAAATCCAACCCAAACGAACGTAAGCAATATAACTAACCTAAGCCAACCAACTTATGCTAATCAACCCAAAAAAACCGACCTTTTGCATTTTTTACTGTTGCTTTTCCCCTCGGAGATAAAAAGTTTTTATGATACACATTTTTTTATTAGATACGTATTTCTTGAGATATTTCGATGTCTCAAGATAAAAGAAACATCCTGTACAATATAAATATAATATATAACATATAAAATAAGATGCAAATACTTTAACGTGTATCATATTTTTCATAATTTATTAGAACATTTAAAAGTTTTTATTTTATCGGGGAAGAGTAATTAAAAATCAAAAAAGTTTCTCATCTCACAAACTAAAGTTTTCTATGTTTTGTCTAAAATAAAATATTATCGAATTTAAGACAACAATAATTGGGAGATGTTAATAGCCGCAAGGTTCTTATAAATTTTTTTTTTAATTAATGAGAAAAAAGGGAGGAATTTGACCAAATTCTCAAATATACGCAGTGCAGAGGGTTTTGATAAAAATAGGGCAAAAGGGGGAATAGTGTATACACAGAAAAAACAGAAGATAAACTTTACATCGATTTCCGACGAAAGATTCTCTGCAACAAAAATTAACTTCACATGATAAACTGTACATAAATATCGGTTCAACTTTCTTTTGTTTTTCCATGACAAATACAAGTTTTTTGAAAGACGAGAAGTTGGCTAAACAAAACTTTATCACTTTAAAAAATTTCCTGCAACAAATTTTATTCTTAGTTTTTTCTGTGTATTTATTGATTATTTCTATAATTATTTAATGACTTCAACATACAAGCATGAGCTCTAGTTGACCCCTCTCAACCCTGTTTTTTTCCTCATGTTTACACAAAATGAGATATTGTTTATAGAGGTTAAAATGAAGGATGATAACGTGATACAAATTTTTATCAGAGTGTTTACGCAAATTCCTGAGAAAAAAAACCTGACAAATTCCAAGTTTTCCTGATAATTAAACTTCGAAGCATTACATGATAAAATATCCAGCTGTGTATAATCAAACTGTAATTACCTAATTAACAAAAATCATGATGTGTACAATTTTGCGACTTTTTTTAAATAATGTTTTCTTTCATCATTGTAAATAAAATCTAAATGTTTCAAAATGGTTATAATACTAATAATCATATTTAAAATTAAACACGTACCTGCTTTTTCAGTTGTGAGTGTCACTTTATATATAAATACGGACAAGTCATTTCTAAGGGATACAACTTTTTAGAACTTTAATTAACATGTTAAATTTTGACGTTTGCAAATATCATTAGGCAGAATAGTCCTAAATGTATAACTCAGAAGAATATTTATTTGGCATTGAAGAAACAGTTCCTTTAAGATAATTTTTTAAAATTTGATTAACAATAACTGCAGGATGAAAAAAAAATCACTGTGAACAATAGCAAATTTTTTGCAACAAACAATTTTTTGAACTAAAAAAATTTCTCTGAACCACATAAATTTTTATTTAACGGAGTGCCAATGAATATTTCTCTTTGATGCAAAAAATTTTCTTTGAGTATAAAAGTCTTTTTTTGTATTGTATTAATTATTAATATTAAACATTATAATAGATTAAAATACTAGAAATATAATTAATATTTTTTTTCTGTGAATGTCAATTATAATTAAAACAAATTTATATCATATTTTCTTGCTTGATATTCTGTAAATATTCACCATATTAACATTTTGAATGAAATATTTTCCTAAAATTAGTGAACATGATGAAAAGAAGTTTTATTTAAGTAAATAAAAAAATTTAAGAACACTCGAAAAAACGATATACCGATATACAAAAATTTTTGAACTATTCCAGGCTTTCCAGATTTTCCCGTTGAGTTAATATCTTGTTTGTTAGGGTCGTTCGAAAGTGAAATTTCTGAAAGTATAATTAATTGGTTACTCTGCAAAATTCTAAAATTAAAAAAATCCCCAACAATAAAATTCCCAAAATTATAAAATTGCTAAAATATAAAATCCCGAATCGGGAAATTCCCGACAGTTTATAAAATCACCAAAGTGTAAAATATACGAACTATACAAATTCCGAATTTCAACAATTAAAAAAAAAGTTATTTCACAAAAAGTATTAACTAAAAAACAATAAAATGTTTTTATCGCAGAATTTTCTTTTGTGTTTTAAGGTTCTTAAAATTATTGTATAAATTGAAAATAACAATGAGTAAAAAAATGCTTATCTATGAAAAGTTTTGTTTGAAAATGTGCAGTCTTTAAAAAAATTACAAAAAACGCTTACAAAAATTAAATTTTTAATTTAAAAAACAAGTTTGAAATATACTTAAAGATAAATTAGTGCTGAATTGAATCCTGCAGAGCTTGTTTGGGAAATTATGATAGGTTCAGAGAAAATTATATTATAACTATAATTCTATGATTTTTATACTATTTTCTTATTTTATACTAATTTTTTTGTTTAAATTATGCGTTTAAAAAACATTTCTATGATAAAAATATTTCATTATTGTATTTTCAATGAATAAAAAATATTTATTAGCATGAAAACAAAAACACAAACCCAAGACGACTCTCTCGGTTCCAGTTCTATTTCCCTCCTCTCCCAACCCTCCCTTATTAACTGAAGTTTTTGGTGGGACTGACGTTAGAACTACAATCTCCACCATATGACGATTTGATACTTAACTTTGACA
>NC_046660.1:37892130-37904465 GCF_010883055.1 Belonocnema kinseyi | reverse complement strand
TCTCTATCCCTTCCACACACTACTCCTTTCCCCTGCCGAGTGAGTCACGCCTACCCCGAAAGGGAAATGGCTTAATGGTGTAATAATAATAATAATAATATTCATAAAAATTTTATTTTTCAAGTTCAGGAATTTTATATTTCGAGTTTTTTCGAAATTCAATAATATTATAAACTTTTCGGAAATTTTATTATTCGGGAATTTTCCAATTCGGCAATATAACTGTTTGGGAATGTTATAATTCGGGAATTTTATTATCAGAAAATTTTCAAATTCGGTCCCGGTTTTTTAGCATAGAAATACACTGGAAAAAATTATACTAAATACTAACATATCAAATTCGAAAAAATTTCTGTATTTCCACTTTTAATTCCTAGGTCTTTTGATTATTTTCCTAGTGTATTTCTATGCTAAAAAAGCCTACATAAATGCTCAGACCATTTTTTAAACCACAAGTCATACAAATACTTTCATAAAATAATACGAATAGTTAAGTTCTTTGTATTTCTACTATCGATTCCTGGGTCTTGGCGACTTTTTATTGCAATTTCGTCTCTGGAAAGTTTTCAAGTACCCGAAATAATTCTTCTCGTATTTATACAGGTGTTAAGCATGTTTTTCGAAAAGATGTGTGTATTAAATAGCAATTGTCTCTTAGAGAATGGCTGATAAAAATCCGAAAAAAATAAGAAGACTTTTTTGACGTCCAGGAGTCTAAAAAATAAATAGGAAATCAAGAAATTAAAAAAATCTTCAAACAACAAATGTTTTATAGATTTTGTTTCGAGCACGGATAACTATAAGCTGCAAATCTATCGATTTAAAATAATTTCACTTTTTTAGGACCTCAATATGCAAATTTTTTGCATGGTATTGATTTCGAAAATTCAGAATTTTTTATTTTTGTCTCAACCGACATTAAAAAAATTTGGGCATTACAATTTCAATTTTAAAAAACCGCGACTTTCTATCTCTATTTTAAGAGAAAACTGCTCGAAACAATTGTAAATTGTTTAAACAATTGATGTATATATTTAGTTATCAGTATAAAGTAGTATTTTATATATTAAAAACAATTTGGATATAAAATAACGAAAAAAATCATAATTAGCACAAAAAAATCGCAAAAACCATTTTTACACTCATGAGTTTTTTTGGGACCCTATAAAACAGACTTATGGGGCTCATATTTAAAAAGCAATATTTTATTCATACTCTATGGCGAATTTTAAACTAAAATTTCGAGTTTCAAGTCAATCCGCCAGTATGGGCGATTATGAATAAAATGTAAAAAACGCCCTTTTTTCTTATAGGAAATACATGTTAAACTTCACAAGGCTTGCGCCACCTCTGAATGTCATTTAAAAAAAAAATGGATTTTTTTTTAGATTCGATTAAATTTCTGGGCGATATGCGCAAAAATTTGAAGAAAATAAATTTTACAATGCATTTTTGGCCCACCCTAGTGGATAATAATTATTGAACAATATGTGCAAAATAATTTAATTTGATCAAAACTCAAAACACTATACGTTCTAATAAATTTAAACTTAAATGAAGTATTTTTCTCTAATTTGTGCTCTTAATTAATGATTATCCACTGAAGGTTGCGTCATCCACTGTAGGGTGGTACCCCCTTCACCACAAAACATTTTTTTTAATGATAAAAATGGAATAGTATACGCTAGTACAAACAATTTTGGCACGTGTGCACCTCATAAGTTACAGCTACTTGTGTCTGATTTATAACATCTGTAAAGAATTATTTATACCTCAAATTACTCAAACAGGCGCCAAATCCGACGCCTTTGAGGACAAGTCAATTTCACTTGCATCATTATTAGAGTAGCACGTGATTTCAAAATCAGAATTAATACGCTTTTATTTTTTAACTACCTTTTACGTAGTAGGTGACATGTTGCCAACATTTAAACATTTTTATGACTTAACAAATAATCTCTTATCAGTCCAGTAAAATGACGCATTTTTCAGTTACTCACAAATATAATATTATCTGATTACTTTATGAAAATCAGTTTTAAAGAATCTCATCAAAAATATTCAAACCTGGCATCTATTAATAAATATATCAAGAGTTTTTCTGCAAAATGCAAACAATGATGATTGGCACTCGCGATATTATGTAGAATCAAGGAAATCGTTGTCAAATACAGATAGATAATAAAGAAGCTGCTTAGATTGCATTAAGATCTGATAGAATTTTCTGGAATTACTCGACACTCTGAAGCTTATCACAATGAAAAGTGTGACTTTTATCACCCTTACTTCTCGGATTTTTACTTTTCCTTCAATTGTTCAATTTGAAAGAATCTGAAAAATAAATTCCATCTTTTTGACAAAGCTAATTCAAATAAGAAGTTATTTTCGAGTAATCTTTTTTTCCCAAAATATTTATATGGATTATTGTTTATTTGTCACTGTAATTATTAAACAGCATTTCCTTGCGGTTATTACTATAAATTTCAAATTCTCTTGAATCAGAAAAATAATGACTTGGTTGACGGTTTAATGTATGTCGAGTAAGAGCGCAATGATAACGATTTATTTTGAGATACGAAGTTTCCTTCATTACACTTTCCTGATGAGTTTTACTCATTACTCTGTGATGAGTAGAAAAAGCAACTTTCCTGAAAAATATTGACAGAAGCCTCATAATCAAAGTTTATAATTTTATTATAATTACTGCTTTCATCAAATGTACAGGATTGTCATAATTTATTCAACACCTGGATCAGAAAATATTTTCGATACTCTCAAAAGTAAAGCTTTCCACTGGCTCATGACCTAGAATTACTTTTTTTAAGGGCTCAACTTGTTTACACAAGGTTGGAGGAAAATTTCAAAATTACACAGATTAAATTTTAACCTAATTTATATAACCTCTCCTTGCATTTGTATGCGGGTCTTCAAACTTCTGATAACCTTCACTGAAAACAAATTATGAGCTGAAAACCTTGGTCTCTTTTTCTTCCGTCCACAAGACAATCTTCTTTCTTTTACTGGAAAAGAATTTTTTTTCTATCCTAATTTTTAAAAAGTGGTGTTACCATATGTTTTGAAAATGTAGTAAACATTATTGTTAATAACCTGATTAATTTTTTATTAATAGAAGTGGTTTAATATCTTACATTTAAAATTTTGAAAATTTAATCTACTAATGATCACTTTTAATAAGAAAAATCGTAGAAAATATTATGCAAATTGAGAAATATTTCTGTGCTTAAATACTATAGCGTAGTTAAATTTAAACATTCACATTATATAATAATTTATTTAAAATATTATAAATGTTTTATGTTAGTTCTTTGGCTAGGAAATCATTTTTTTTTAATTTAATATTTTATAAAATCATAAAGTTTTGAAAAACTCTTAAAATTTCTGAAAATCTTAGTTTTGTCCGGTGAAAAATTTTGTTTTATGTTAACGTTTTACAAAAAAAGGATATTTTTAATCATACATTATTGGATTTCAAAGAATAAGCTTTTTGCAGTAATTAATGTTTTACGGTTTTGTTAGTAATTTTGAACAGAAATTGATATTTTTAAAATAATGCTATTAGGAAAATCATATCACAGGAAATCAGTTATTTTTAACCAAAATCATTAGATTTCAAAGAATATTCACAATTTTTATACAACTGTTTATTGACTTAATTTAATTTATTAAATGACTTATTTAACTCTAATCGACTTTAGTCTGTGTTCGTGTGGTGTACCTAAAATTACTTTTTTTGCACAAAAATCATTAAATTTAAATATGGTATTTTTTTGAAACTGTAAAATAATAATAGTGAGATATCTATATCGATTTTTTAAATGTGAGAATTTCAGGTTATTTTAACTTCTTTCTAAACCAAAAATCGAAATTTTTAAACAAAAATCATTAGATTGTAAAATTTTATAGTTTTTCAAAAATAATTTTAGGCTGCGTTACCATATCACACCAAACGTTGGTATTTTAAAACAAAAATCATTAGACTTCGATCCAAATTTTCCAAATTTTCAAAGAATTTAGGTTATACTCTCGATTCTTATAAGAAATACGTTGTACAGAAAATATTTTTCAACAATTTCAGGTTATGTTAGTGTTTGACATCAAAAATTGGTATTCTAAAACAAGAACAATTATAGTTCGAACAAGATTTTCAATTTTTGGACAGTATTAGGTTATATTCACGTTTTTCGCAAGAAATTAGTTTTTTTGTAATATTTAAATGAAGAATAAAATAGATTTTCGGGTTATGTTTGCCGTTTTACACGTAAAATCGGTGTTTCATTTTAGAAAATTGTTATATTTCAAAGAAAATAATTTTGTGTACAATTCTGTGTCAAACTAGCTGTTTTCCATCGGAAATATCGATATCGATTTCAAAGAATATTAAAATTTTTATCACAATTTAAGGTTATGTTACTAAAGATCGATTCTTTTAAACAAAAATTATTAATTTAAATAAAATATTTTTTACTGGAACTTGAAATTAAAAAATATCATTAGATTTTAAAGATTCATAATTTTTAACTGTTGTGGGTTACGTTAGCGTTTTACACAAAAAATTGGTATTTCAAAACAAAAATCATTTAATTTAATTCAAAGACTTTTCATTTCTTAACAGTTTTAAGTTACACTTACGTTTTTCACAGGAAATCAGTTACTGAAAATAAAATTTTTAATTACAAACAAATTAGATTTCATAGAAGATTCACAACATTTCAACCATTTTTAATTATGTTTGGCGTTTTATACCGGAAACTGGTGTTTTTAATAAAAGAATTAGATTTCAAGAAGATTAACATTTTTTCACAATTCTAGATTAGGCTAGCGGGTTTTCATCGGAAATATCGATACAGATTTAAAAAAGATTGACTATTTTAAAATAAATTAAGATAGTATTTTGCGTCAAAAATGTGTATTTGTAATCAAAGAAATCATAAGATTTTTCATATTATCATTATTTTTTAGATTATCATTCAGTTATTTAATTCCCATTTTTTGGTTTTGTTTGCGATTTATTCCGGAAATTGGTACTTTGAGTAAAAAATCATAACATTTTAAAGAAGATAAAATTCAAAATTGATAATTTAAACAAAAAAACCCGGTTTAAAAGATCATTTACAATATTGAACATTTTTTATTCATTTTTATACTAGTGTTTTTGCCTAAGATTTCTATTGTCAAAAAAGATCATCATATTTTTAAAAAATGCACAATATTTGAACAATAATAGGATATGATAGATTTTTCTCTGGTATTTTTGCACAAAAATACACCGGTTTAATAAATAAAAACGCAAAATGTCGGTGTTAACATTAATTTTATATTTTAATTTAAAAATTGTGTGAAAAATAAAAAATTTCCGCGCGAAGCGCACGTGTTTTTTATTTCGTTCTATAAAATAGAATAAGAATAGTAAATTTTCTAAGATAATTTATCGAGCTTTGATTTAGAGTTGATAATAATTTCAAAAACATCACTTCCACGTAAAAGCGAGACATAAATAATCAAAACAATTTTATCAAGGCCGCTAGAGGAAATTAGCTCAATTTTTTTTAACTTCCACTTGACAATCAGAAAATTTATTATTGACAAGCGGAAATCTTGTCTGCACTTGAAAATAAAGATAAAGAGAAACCCCCATTTTAATTAAAGGAAGAACGCCGAATCTATCAAAAATTGATGAAAAGTATGTTAAAATGCCACAGATCTACCAATGATTGTTTGATTAGTTTTGCTTATCGATTTAATCGAAACAACTCATTTCTTGATAATCATTAGTCAGTATCGGAAACGTATGTTCAATTAAGGCCATTGTACATTTTTAGAAAACAGGTGTTCGTGAAGTTTGAAGTCCAGAGAAAGTGGAATAAAAATTAAATTTAAAAAAAATCTCTTTTAAACTTGAAATATGAACTGAAGAATAAAGAACATCCATTCAAGCTGTTTTGATATAAATGCAAATTAAAACTCTACATTCTACATCAGTTGACATTACGCATCAATGTGCGCATATTTTGGTCTAGAAACTAAAAAAAAGTTTAAGTAGAGTTTAACAAAAGAATGAACAAAGAAATGAACAAAATAATTTTATTACTATTAGTGCACAATTGTATAACAGACTTGAATTAGCAACGTAACTTGAACAAACAGAATTAGAAATTATCGCCTCACGTAGGACCTGTTGTTGAATAGCAGTTGTTGTGAGAAATTCATAATTCATCAAATGAAAGGTTTTTTTCTCTCCCAAGTTTGACTATCTTATCAGATTCAGGCGGCAAGAACCGGAAAAAGTATTATCGAGATGGCGTTTACTGCCACAATCAGCAGAAATTCACCCACTCCTTGAATGATTAAGAGCGTGATAAAGCTAGACCATATTAATCGCGGTCGGAGACACCTTCTCAGTTTATCGAAAGCAGTGAGCAAAGGTGTTTTCAGAGGCTGAACGAAAAAGGTAATTGTCGGCAGGAGTTGTGATTTTACTGCGCGATAAAGAAACAGTGTGAGGATAATTGTTGTTCACCAATGAACAAAGGGTGCAGTCACAGGCGAAGAAGAAATCAAGGTACTCGCACAAAATTTCGCCGACTATTCAACCCCTTGATTGGGGACACCAGAAAATCGTTTTTACACATTTTCCACCATTCCGCTACCACGGGATTCAGTCATGGGTAAGATATTTCTCTATAATTTTTATCCATCTTCACAATTCATTTTTTTCAATTTTTATTTATTTTATTTATCATTTTAACGAGTTAGAAAATAAAGCGTAATAAGCACGATTGAGTCAATTTCTCAATATTTAAGAACATATTATAACTTGAAATCCATTGTTCAGTATCACTCGGGGAAGATAAAAAAATATTTCGTTTTTTGTAAAAAAAAGATTTAATAACTGACGTTGTACAACTTTTTCATTTTGTTCACGAAACTATAATCAATTCACAATCACTTTTATCGACTTTTTAAAGCAATATTTGGAATTTTCTTTAAAAAAGCAAAATTAATTAAACTTTAGTTTTTTTAAATAAAAATGTCAGAACGAAATAATATAAGAAGAAATGTATAATATTGAATATTAATATGTAGATTTGGATTATTTTAATACTTAACAATTTATTAATTTAAAATATAAGAATAATAAATTTTTGAAATTACTTTCAAGAACATTAAAATAATAATTCATTCAATAAATTATCTTTAATTATTCAATTATAAATATTTATACAAATTTGTCTTTATTTAAAATTAGAATTTTTTAAGCTGGAAAGGGAAAGGTGGAAGTTCTGTCACAACCGTACCCCTTTTCCAGCTCGAAAAATTATAAAATGTGATAAACACACTTGAGTTAATATCTCAATATTTAAGGAGAACAAAAAACACTTGTATTTTTGTAAAAAAAAATGCACCTTCTGACTTTGTACAACGTTTTGGTTTTTTCACGGAATAATAATCACTTAAGATTCACTTTTATCAACTTTTAACAAAAACATTCGTATTTTTCTAAAAAAAAAAGCACAAAACTAAGCAAACTATTTGTTTACATAAAAATGTCATAAAATTAAAAGAAATATGAATCGATCAAAAGTTTCATTAATAATGTTTAATATTAAGATGCAAATGTAAACTACTTTAATGAATTTCATTAACTGCTGAATAATTTTAATATTTAAAACTTGTTTAATTTAAGATATGAGAATGACAAAAATAAAAAATTGCTATAAATTTTGTTTCATTAAAAAATTATACATGTTTATACAAATTTGTTTTTATTTACAATGCTAATTTTTTAAGCTGGAAAGGGAAAGGTGAAAATTCTGTCACAACCATAACCCTTTTCCAGCTCGAAAAATTACAAGCCGTGATAAATCCACCTGAGTTATTTCATTAATATTTATGGAGAAAGAAAGACACTTTTATTTTTGTTTAAAAAATTTTAAAAACTGACTTTGTACAGCGTTTTGGTTTTTCCACGAAATTAAAATCACTTTATTCTCACGTTTATCGATTTTTACAAAATAACATTTGTATGTTTTTGAAAATACAAAAAAAATTGTTCAAAGCTCATTTCAGAACGAATAAATATAAGAAGAATTGTATTATATTGAAATAAATGTGATTCGATCAAAGATTTCACTTCTATCAAATCTTAATGTTTATATTTAAATTATTTTAATGAATTTCACTAATTTTGCTCAATATTAATATTGAACAATTGATTCATTGAAACATGAGAATAGCAAAAAGTAAAAATTATTATAATGAACATGAAAATTTAAATCTTTTAAATAAATTGAATTTCATTATTAAATTATGAATTTTTATACATTTAAAAAAAATTAAAATGGTCATTTTTCAAGCTGGAAAAAGCAAGATGAAAGTTTCGTCACACCTTCCCCCTTTTCCCTTTTCGCTACCAGCACGGGATTCAGTCATGGGTAAGACATTTTTTCCTATTTTTTATTCGCCTTCGCTATTTATTATTTATTTCATTCATTCCATTTATTTCATTTATTTTATTTATTTCATTTATTTCATTTATTTCATTTATTTCATTTATTTCATTTATTTCATTTATTTCATTTATTTCATTTATTTCATTTATTTCATTTATTTCATTTATTTCATTTATTTCATTTATTTCATTTATTTCATTTATTTCATTTATTTCATTTATTTCATTTATTATTCATTCCATTTCTTATTTATTTTATTTATTGCTTGGGAAGTGAGGGAACAGAACGTGATAAATAAATACAATTGAGTTAATTTCTACATAGTTAATGATATATTGAACCTTGAAATCTATTATTCAATATGAGTCGGGCAGACCAGAAAACATTTGTGGTTTTCAACGTTTCGGTTTTTTCACGTAGTTATAATCACTTAATACTTACTTCGATCAATTTCTTCAAACAAATTTATATTTTTCTGAAGAAAAACTTTTTTTGGAAATTTCATAACGAAAGATAATAAGAAGAAATGTATTTAAATGAAAGAAATGTGAATTGATCTAAGATTTCATTAATGTTGAATATAAATAGATTTCAATTATTTTGAGGAATTTCACAAATTTTTAAGTAATTTTAATATTTAAAACTCAACTATTTTTAAATGTAAGAATAGTACAGATTAAAAATCGCTATAAGTAACATAAAAATGATAGTATGTTCAATACGTTTTTTTAAATTAATGAATTGAAAATGTTTTAAAAAAATCTTACTTAAAAATAGTAAGTTTTCAAGCTTGAAAAGGGAAGTTTTGTCACACTCTAAGAATTTTCTATCTCGAAAAAATACTAATAATTGCTGTTTTTTGCATATTCATAATTATTTTTTGGGGTTGACCATAAAAATGTAATTTGTCGGAATTAAAATCCCTTTTATACATTTTTTTTTTTACAAAAATGGAAATTTTTCCAAAAAACACCAAATTAATTTAAGAATTTTTTTCTATAACTGTTTTATTGAATGTTTCGATTTTCCACCGGAATTATAATGAATTTATAATTTTTTAATATAAATCTTCGGAACGAATTAATATAAAAAGAAATTTTAATCGATAAAATATTTCATTATTATTCAAAATTAATAAACTTTTATTCAGTCCTATAATTAATTAATTATTTTTTATATTTAACAGTTGCTTATTTTTAAACAATAGAACAGTAAAAATTAAAAATTACTATAATCAACATTAAAATTGCAATATATTAAATTACTTTTATGTATTTAATTTGATAACTGTTTTTTCGAATTGACCTTGAAAATTTCACTTGCTTATTAATTGTGCTTCTGATTGTTATAAACCAATCAATAAACAAATACAAAATTTATAACAAAAAAGTTTATTTCTTCGTCCATAAAACTAAAATACGCATTATTCTGAGTTTAAAAATATCTTTTTCCGTAGAAAAGCTTCTGGAATTTTTTCGATGTTAATAATATTTGCTACTTATTGCATCATTTATTTGCCCTAATATCAATGCTAAGTTTTCTTCTAATATTTAGAGCGCAAAAGCTTATAACCATAGCTGTGTATTTGTTTATCCTTTTACACATAACAATCAGAAGTTCAATTCTTATCTTGCCTCCAAGCACATTTTATATCAATAAGAAATCATTTTCTTCACACAATAGAAAACATTTTTTTGAAGGAATTGTTAACTATATTTGTCATCGACAATTAATAATATCACAAAATATCACTTCAAAATATCACTTCTTATAACGACATTTATATTTTTCTGAACAAACACAAATAATAATCATAAGTTTCTTTGATTCATTTTTTGTATTGAATTATTTTATTTGAATAATTTTAATGAATTTTACTAATTTTTGAATAATTTTAATATTCAAAGGTTGGTTATTTTAATATTATAAAATTACAAATTAAAAATTGTTATAATTGACATTAAAATGATACATTTAATGAATTTTGTTCCCTTAATAAATTTAAAATGTTTATTAATGTTTTGAATTATCAAATAGTGATTTTTCGAGCTAGAAAAGGAAAGTGGGGTGTTCTGGCACACTGTACCCCTTTTCCAGTTCTAGAAATTACCAATCTTTTTTATTTTTGATAATATATTTTTTTATTTCATTTTATTATATGGTTAGAGATTTTTTAAATTGGTAAATTGGAATTTGATCATTTTAAGACATTGTTTATCATTATTTGTTTATTTATTCATTGAAGTTTGCTTACTTATTAGATTCTATACACTTTATCAATTAATTGCTATTTGTGGTAAAAAAATATGTGTAAATTGATCTCATAATATTTTAATAGATTTTGTATTCATATTTTAGAAGGAAAAATAATACCTAAAATTTTTATACCTTAAAGTTGACTTTTTAAAATTAGACTAACTTTGTACCTGGATTTCATAATTGAGTCCTAAATTCAGACACATTTGAATGAATTTAATCCATTTGGAATATTTTTTATTTTTTAATTCCTCCATATTTATAAACTGTCAAACTTATTTATTCAAAAGAAATTTAGAAGTATTCCAATTCGTAAGTTTTTGTGAATTTCAAAATTTAACAACACTCAAATTTCATTTATTGGCCCTTTAAAATGTTTAAATCTGATTTTTAACACATTAAAGGTGAATTTTGTAGAATTTTGAAATAGTTTCAAGATCGCGTTTTGAAATTTAGATGCATTGAAAGTTAATTTTTGAAAACTTCTTCTATGCACTAAGTTTATTATATAGTTTATTTTTAAGTCATCCCTTTATTAAATACAATTTTTATATTTCAAATATTTTCATTTAGAGACCAATAAATATTCCTGTGGAAATGTTTTGCTTTCAATAAACTTTTATAAAAAATATTTCGTAATAGATTTCAGTCATAAAAATTGTTTTAAAAAACAAGTCAATAACAACCGACTTATCTAGCATTTGTAACGTAGGGCCTGTTGTTGAAAAGAGGTATTACTGATGAGGAAAACACAATCTTAAATGGTTATCTAAAATGGAAAAACACAGGTTATTTTTTAGCAACTATTATTTTTTCTTTTAAAAATATATGTTGGAATATCAATAGAAAGGTATAATCTTTTATGATAAACATTATAAATGTTCTACATTATATTATTTTTTCATCAAATATATCTTTATTACAAAATATTTTATAATAATTTGTATAAAATTTAAATATTTAAATCCAGTTTTTCAAAAACTTCGTATATATTCCCTTAGGAGAAAATTTTGATTATTTTAGACTCTCATGGTCGGGTCGATAATCGACTTCTATCACTGAATCATTTAATCATGTCACTTATTCTCGATCATTTGCTCCACTGATGATAAATCATATTTTTTCTCGGAAAACGACTTTAGGTGACATTTATTTAATTTTTAATTCTTAGTTAATTTTTGAGTCAGACCTTTCGACAAAAGAATTTGAAAATATTGCGAAAGGTGAGAATAAAATTAACCTTGGCTCGAAAATGAAGTTCAGGCTATAATTGAACTGCTTGCTCGGCAAGTGGACTATCGAAATTCTGAAGACCCGAAAAACATTTCAAAATAAAAATATAATTTTTTAACTAATTGAAATTTTTTTGAAAAATTTGTAAAAGTGAGATAAATATTTTAGTAAAATATGTTATTTTGGAAATAGTTTCTACTTTTTATATTTTATATTTGACTGTTTTATTGTAAATTGGAAACTATGGATCTTTTTCGAAAATTTATATAATAATTTTCAAAACATTTTTACAATTCTAAATAATGGGTTTATATTTTTTATAGGACTCGACTTCCTCGCAGACGGAGGTGCCGACTTCGAGCATGCAATCAGCGT
>NC_046660.1:37889904-37892030 GCF_010883055.1 Belonocnema kinseyi | reverse complement strand
TTGAGTTTGAAGGGAGGACATTTTGGCCATTAATTGTTTTTCGGAATTTAAAGGGGTTAATTTTTTCTTTTTAATATTTATATTGAGTGGAAAAATTCGGTATTTTTAAGATTTGGATAAAAGGGGGGAACTCTTTATTTCCAATTTTGTAATAACATTGTAGGACATGTTTATTCAAAAACTTTTTATTGGTGTGAGTTACAAGGGAGAATTAATTCTAATTTAGAGCTTTGAATTGTTCAATTTATACTTCAAATGAAAATTTGTTAGTTTTAAAAGTTCGAATTTTTTAATTTCAATGAGTGAACATTTTTCAATTCAAAATATAAGCGAGAAACCATTTTGAAAAATCCTTAAATCGGGCATTTCCGGACAAATTTCTTCTGTGTACTGCTGTTAATAAATCACATTTATAAATCGTTAAAACAAAGTCATTTATAGCTGAATTAGCATTTTCTGAAGTATAAATATGGCGCTAATTAAATAGAAACAATGTTGACAGAGTTTTTAAATTTATAATTGTTGTCACAATTTACGTTATAATTATGAAAAGTATACAGGCGGAACCGAAATAAAAAAAGTGTATCTAAAATTAGAACTTCTCTTCAGATTTTTACATTATTTCAAAGCTTAAACTCAAACCTACATAATTTGAAGATACGAAAATTTTTCGAAAATCCTGGGATTTTCAAGATTGGACTTTTCATTTGAAAATATAATTTTTTCCCGTTTATGTTTACTAATTTGTTAACTACCAGAATAGGAAACTTTGCACATTTTATAGTATAAATCCTAAATATTTTAAAAATAGAAAATAAAAATCAGCCTGTTGGAACTGTAACATTGACAATTTTAATAGTTGTAGGATTCAAGGATTTCGAAACTTTGAATCATGTCAATTTATGTTTTCAAACTATATCATCATGTCGTATTATCTTGAAATCTCTTAAGTATAATCACGATCGTAATTGCGTCGCAAAAATAATTCTATTCGAGTGGGTTCAAATATTTGTCATTTAAAGCCCAGAGCGTGCTGCACATCCCAATGATAACATCATTGTTATCTTTCTTGAAAAATTAACGTTTTAAGTAAGCAGTGACAATCGTTGTCAGTAGCAAACCAAATATTTTACTGAAGCCCAATAGTATTTCAATCTTAAATAGTCTCTAACAATACACCTGACTGATATACTGTCCTGTTTTTCATTCAGACATTCCTCCATCGCCTCTGACGACACAAATTTAACAACTTTTTAATTATTTTCTCAAGATTAGCAAGTCGTCTTTTAGAATATTGCACTAATTTTCCTCCTTTAGTTTAAACAATAAACAGGAAAAGTATCATAATTTTGTACTCTTTTTAAACAAATAGGAACAGGGCCATTCAGAAACTACGTCACACTGTCAGAGGGAGAGGGTGACAGATATTGTGACAATTTGTGGTTGCAAAAACTATTTTGCTGAATTTTAATTTTTTTCATGTTAAAAATGAATTTTTTAAACTGCATATTTAATAATATTATTTTTGGTTAAAAATGGATGGTTTTAGTTTAAAATTCAACTGTTTTTATAAAAATATTAACTTTTTTGCTAAAAAATAAACAGTTTTGTTTGAAAACTTCCCGTTTGGATTATAAATTCTATTGTTCTGGTTAAAAGTTCAAAAATTTGGATGACTTTTTTTTCAGTTTTGACCAAAAATTCTTTCTTGATACAAACTTAGTTTTTTTTGTTTTTAACTTCATCTCTTATTTTAGTATGATATAAATTTAACTTTTTATATAAAAAATGCGACTATTTTTTATTTAATATAAAATATTTGTTTGCTCAAATATTAACTTTTACACTGAATGGATTTAAAAAAATTTATTTATTTGTTTGAAGACTGAACTATTAAAAAAAAGTTTTTAATTTCGTTTTTGAACTAAAAATTTGACTATTCTATTTCCGGTTAAAAATTGATTTTTTTTCTACATGAAAATTTACCTTTTAAATTTTTTATCCAGGAAATCTAATTTTGGTTGAAAATTATTTTTCTTAATTGAAGATTTTACTTTTTAGTTAATAATTTTTTTTGGCGGAAATTAAATTTTTTTAACTGAAAATTCAATTATTCTACTTTTTGT
>NC_046660.1:37869306-37889804 GCF_010883055.1 Belonocnema kinseyi | reverse complement strand
AAATTCAAGACTATTAAAAATAAAAAACTGTTCCTCTTATCATTCAGAAAATAATTAATACCACAATTTCCTCCTTTTCCATTTCCAACTCACTAAAGACAATTAAAATAACAAAAATACCATCTTCCAATTCAGAAAAAGTTATAAATATACATATCCTCCGTTTAATCTCAATAAAACTTTTTAAATTAAAATTACCCTTTTTCAATTCAGAAAAAATATTGAAAATAAAAAGATCATTTCTTCTACTCAATAAAAATTCTAAAAAGAAAACTGGACTCTTCCTATTCAGACAAAAATGTTATCCCTTGCAATTCTATACAAGTCTTAAAAAATTAAAAAATTCATCTTTCAACTCAGGAAAAAATTGAAAACCAAAATCTCTTCCCTAGCCACTGAATAAAAATGTTAAACATACAAAATTATTCTTCTAATTTAAAAAATATTGAAAATCAACATTTTCTCCTTTCCGACTCGATAAAAATCTTTGAAATATATAAGTGCTTCAAATGTAATAAAATATAGCAAAAAATCTAATTTGATGAATAAGTTTATTTAAACAATTAATAAACCATTATTACAGTATAATTTAGGGCCGTTTGCATAAAAACGTGGTATTTATTTTCTCACCAATATCGCCAACGGATAATTCTTTAAAAATTTATTTACTATATAACAAACTATTTATTTGTTTTCATTTATTCAGCTGAGCCCTTTCATCTATACATTGTAAAAATTTAGTTGAAATTAAGTGACCAAACATTGCTAATCCTCACTAAATTATTTTCATTAACTTATTTGTTTATTTAAAATGCAGTAAATGTTTAAACTTACACAGTTTTACTTGAAAACATCTCTAAATTGTTTTGTCATTGATTCTACATCTTTTATAATGAATCTGAATATTTTATAACGAACACTATTCTTCAAAAGTCAAAAGCTTTGGTTGTCATTCTGTCAAGGGAATAAAAAAGCATTAAAAATCTTTTTAAGAAATTGGATTTTCAATCATTTAAATAATTCAATAATTGCAGGACTCCTATACCACACTTATATCTTTCTCTGACGAAAAAAATAAATAAAAGTTTGTTTTTTTAGAAAAGTCAAAAAGTTAAATTGGTCAATTTTAAATCGATTTTTTTATTAGATTGTAGCATGATATATTACATTTGTGATATTTCAAGTGATTGGGTTGATTTTTCGACTAAAAATTTGTAAAATTCCCTATAAAAAATGAATTTACTATCATTTGCCGATTTTTCCTGGCAATTTTCCGACTTTTGGGTTTGCCTATCCATATAACTATTATTTAATATAAATATTATTCATTAAATTGATATTATTTAATGAAATTATATTTAATATATTAATTTTCTAATAAATTTGTCTTTTTTAAGTAAATTTATCTAAATTTACCTAAACATAATTTTTCAAATACACAGGTTTTGGGAAATTCCACTACATGTTACTTGCAATCAGTGGACTGATTTACATGGACACAGCAATTGGAGTAACAGTTATCTCATTCGTACTACCAGCAGCACAATGCGACCTGGAAATGAATTCGACCTCAAAGGGTTTGTTAAGTGCGGCTCCAATGTTAGGTAAGATTAACAAAAAATCACACTTTTCGATAATTAATTATAAGTAAATATTAATATTAGAAAAAAAGAAATAAAAAATTAGATTAATATAAAAAAGGCGGATCCAGAGGAGAACGATTGGGGTGGCCTCACACCCCCTGAGATTTAAAAACCTAAATTAAAAATTTGTAGAATTGTATTTCAGTTACATAAGGTACTTGAGGTCTCTTAATTTTCTTGAAAAATGTGAGGCCCCTAAATTACTTTTTGATTGCATTTATTTAGTAGTCTTCCAAAAATAACGTCAGACAATTTGTTGGGAGGAAGGTGGGAGGTTTGTGCAACCCTACTTTTTTTTAGGAATGAAGAAATTCGTTTAACTTTTAAAGAAGTAGTTGTAAATTTTCAATCAAGAAATGTGACTTAACGACAAAAAATTTAATTGTTAATATTTTTTTAAACTAACTTTTACAAAACAGTTGAATTTTATACCAGACTGTTGAATTCTCGAAAATATGAAGTTTCAAGAAAAAAGTAAATTTTGTAATCAAACAGTTAAATTTTAAATCAACGAAATTAACCCAAAAAGAAAATTACAGCAAAATATATACATTTTTAACCAAATAATTTAATTTTTAACCCAGAGATATAAAGTTTCAAGAAAAAAGTTTATTTTTTAATCAAACAGTTCAATTTTAAATTAACAAAATTAACCGTAGAAGAAAATTGCAACAGAATGAATAATTTTTTTATCAAATAATTCCATTTTTAACCAGTAAGTATAATTTTCTACCAAAAAAGTGAAATTTTCAACAAACTGTACAACTTTTTAACCAAATAGTTAGATTTGTAAACCAAAAAAGCAATTCAAAGAAAAACTTCAGTCTTTCCATCAAATAATATTTTTGCCAGAAAAAGGGAAGTTTTAACAAGTTAGTTTAATTTCAATCAAAAAAATATTTCAAAACAAATATTTTCAATAAAAAAAAACTGCATTTAAAAAAATAAGTACATTTTCAGCCAAAGATTCGAATTTTCAATTAAAAATGTAATAGTTGATATTTATACAAAAAACTACTGTAATTTGAATAAAAAAGACAATTTAATTTAACCAAAAAAAAATCTATTTTGAAGAAAATAGTTGAATCTGCAAACAAAGTAGATTAATTTTCAACCAAAAAGATTAATTCTCTGACAAAAAGACGAATTTTTAACAAACTACATACATTCCTTACCAAATAGTTGAATTTTTAATGTAAACTAATGATTTTTTAAACAAAAATGGAACAGTTGAATTTTCACTTGAAAAAATTAATTTTTAATAACAAATAACGAATTTTCTGCAAAACAGTTTGATTTTATACAATATACTTGGATTTTTTACCAAATTATTGAGAGAGAAAGAGAAATTATCCATATAACAAATTTAATTTTTAACCCGGAAATATGAAATTTTAATAAGCAATATTATAGTCGATATATCTGCAAAAAAGACATCAAGTTTAACCAAAAAACAATTTTATGTCACTAAAAAAGACGAATTTTCAACAAAATAGTCTGAAAAATGAGATTCATTTTCAAACAAGATTATTTTTCCATCAAAAAATACGAAGTTTCAACAAAAAAATTAATTTTCAATCAAATAGTTAAATTTTAAGGTAATACAATTAGTTTTTAACCCAAAAAAAGAAATTTTCGACAAAATACATAAATTTAGAACACAAAAATAGAATTTTCAAACAATAAAATTAATTTTCAACCAAATAAATAAACTTCTATACTAAAAAGAAAATCGATTTTTGAACAAAAATGTAACGATTAAATTCTTCTTTTGAATAGATTTGTTTTCAATTTTTAAAAACGAAACTTCTATAAGGCAGTTGAATCTTCCACCTAATTGTTGAGACAAAAAAAAACGAATTTTTAATACAAAAAGTAGAATTTTATCAAATAGCCAAATTTTCATTTTAAGAAATTAATGCTTACCCAAAAAAGGAAAGTTTAAAAAAATATTTAAATTTTTAACAAAAGAAATAAATAAAGTTAATATTTCTGCAAAAAATATTTTAGTATTAAATAAAATACCATAGAATAAAAATAAAATAGTTGAATCCCCAATCAAAACAGAATAATTTTTAATCAAAAAGATGCATTTTCAACCTAAAAAAAGCAATTTCAAAAAACTGCACCCAGTTTATGAAAACACAGAAAAATCGTCGTCCTCCTAACCACCCAAAAGACTTTGAGTAATTTATGCGCGGCCCCAAATATGCGGGACCCCTTCCCCACTCTCTCACATACATTCGTTGGAAAAGTCACAGCCCCCCTCCCTCCCGAAAAATACCCTGGATCCACGCTTATTATGAGATATATTAAAGGATGAAATTCACTCTTATTATTGCTTCTTCTATTGTATGAAGAAAAGAAAAGACATTATCGATTGTTAAAGACCGCGGGAGGCCCTATAAAAACATTACGAAATTCATCGGCTTCATTGCACATTGTACAATAATCTCTATTGTCGACTTACTTTAAAGACTGAAATTTATTTTTAAAAATTGCCTGCTAAAAAAAATGATAAGAAAAATAAATAAAAATAATCCAATGTTGATTGTTTCTTAACAGGCATGGTGATAGGGTCCTACATTTGGGGCTGTCTGGCTGATACAAAAGGCCGAAAAGTCGTTCTGATAGCAACTTTATTAATGGATGGTATCGTTGGCGTGTTATCATCCTTTGTTCAGTATTTTTGGGTCTTCCTAGTTTTCCGTTTCCTAAACGGATTTGCGTGAGTAAATTATTTCTATTTTTCCAAATAAATATCAAATTGGAAATTGTAAAAGAAATTGTATTGCAGTGTGACGGGGGCAATGGGTATCGTTTTTCCCTACCTCGGTGAATTCCAACCCACCAAACACCGTGAAAAGATTCTCTGCTGGATGGAGATGTTTTGGACTGTAGGAGTAATTGTACTACCATGTAAGTAATTTTTATCAACAAGATTATTTTCAAATTAAATTCTATACAAAAAAATTGGTGAAACTAAATTCTCGAAAATTTCACACTCATTGTTGTTGACTACCGGTTTATTTACACACTGCCTTAATATGACTTTAAGTAGCTGTTTCCACTTTGTTCTTTGGAATATTTGAGAGTTTTGTAAATAACAATTTCCAGATTAGGAATTTTAGTTATAAAAATGTATTTTTGAAAGGGAAGCTTTAAATTGCAAATTATTCTTCAATAGTAAATGCAACCATTCTTTTCGTAACATTGCTATTACTTTTAGTTTTACTTTTTAGTTACGGTAACATACCGGTAACTTTAAGTTTGATTTTTAAAGATAAATCTCAAGCTTGAAAGATTTCAATAGGTATCGATAAAGAATCTGGAAGATTTTAAGACCATTTTTAATTTTTTAATTTTTGCAGCATTTGAAATAAATTAAGAGAACTTTGGATTATTTTAAATGATATTTCGCAGTTTTACAAGTTTCGAAAAGATTTAAAAATTATTTAAAATTGGAAAAGTTTACAAAAAATTGTAAAAAAAATGTAGCTTTTTGGAAATTTTGAAGCTTTTTGTGGATTTTGAAAGGTTTTAAAAACATGTTTTTGGCAAAATTTCAAGAAAAATGTTAATTTACTTGTAATTTGGAAAAACATAATTTTAAGATAATATTTAAAAAGATATTATAAAATTTCAAATGATTGTCTTAAATTGCAGAAAAGAATGTGGAAGATTTTAAAGCAACATTTTTCAATTTTTCAACATTGCAACATTTTATATTAAAAAATCGAATAAATTTAAGAGATATTTAGAAATTTTCAAAAAACACAAAAATAATTTTAAATTTAACAAGATTTCAACAGATTTAAAACAAAACGATGATGATTTTAATGCAATTTTTTTGTTAATTTTCAGAATTTCTTCAAAATTTTCCATTCAACTTGAATAATTTCAAAAGATATTAAAAAATTTTTTTTAACATCAAAAATACTTTTGAATAAAAAATATTTTTAAGACCCCAAGACAAAGTGTAGATTTTTAAAGATTTTGAAATAAAGTTTCTTTATTTTGAAAAATTGATTCCAAAAAAATAGTTGAAAAGGCTTAGAAAAATTACAAAAGATTTTCGGAATTTTTCAAAAAACAATACATATGATAAATAAAATACTTTCAAACATTTTTTAAGCATCAAAAAGTCATATACAATTTTAACTGATTTAAATTTTGTTCTAAAATTTTGTAAATTCCCGTAAGATAAAATTTTTTTTATTTTCATGATACTTTTTCGATATATCTAAAACCTTCAAAGATCATTTTCAATTTTCTTTCGTAATTTAGGAAAATTATATTTTTATAACCGTAAAGCAAATACGTACAGATACTTAAAAAATACAATTTCTGGTTTGTATTGAAAATTATTTTTCCTCTAAAATTATAATTTGCATAAGATTTTTTCTTCTTTACTTTAAAATCTTTTCTGGTTAAAAATTCAACCATTTCTTTTAGATCCACTTTTTCATTTAAATATTCATCTCTTTTTTTGTAATTTTTTTCATCAAAATATTCAACTATATTGTTGAAAATCCGTTTTTTAATGAATTTAACTGTTTTTTTAGAATTAACTCTTCTTCAGTTGTCTTTAGATTGAAAAATCAACTTTTATTTTTCATTGATAATTCATCATTTTAGTTAAAAATGTGCCTTTTTCATAAAAAATTCATGTTTTTGGTTGAAACTTCAGCTATTTGGTTCAAAAATTAACTTTTAGATTGAAAATTCTTTCTTTTTTTTATTTACAATTAAACTGTTTGATAGAAAATTATTCTTTTTTGCAAATATACAATCGATCTGGGTGAAAATACAAGTAATCGAACATTAATCTTTCGGTTGAGGATTTGACTATTTTGTTGAATATTCGTCTTTTACGACTAATTCGTCTGCTTTTGATTTAAAATAAATAAGTTTAAAGATATTATATAATTTAAAATAAAACGATTCATCTCTTTGGTTGAAACTAGAACTATTTTGTTGGAAATTAATCTTTTTAGTCTAAAATTCATGTATTTCATAAAAAATTAAACTTTTTGTTAACAAACTTAATTTGTTTGGAAATCTATATTTTTGGGTTGAAAATGAAACTGTTTTGTAAGAATTTCGTTTCTTTTAAAAATATTTAATCTTTTTGGTTAAAACTGCAACTAGTTGAAAAATAATCTTTCTGGGTTGAGAATTCAACTATTGTGTTGAATATTTCTTTTTTTTGGTTTAATTCTGTTGCTTTTTATTTCAAATTAAAATATATCTTTTCGTTCAAATATCAATAATCTATAACTTTTTTTGTTAATTATTCATTTTTTTGGTTGAAAATTCAACTATTTGATTGAAAATTAAAATTTTGTTGAAATTTAGATTTGAAATATCTGAAATCTTGAAGTCTTTTTGAAGTTTTTAAGAATTTTAGAAAAGATATCATATATTTATATAACCGTAACAACAAATTAATAAGTCTAATAAGAAATTGTTATTTTATTTTTTATTAAAAGTTATTATTTTTCCCCTAGAATAGAAAAATGTCACACACACGACTGATGATGTCAGTATTTATTTGAAGATTTTCAGAGAAACTGTAATAAATTAATTTACCTTTGCAGTGATCGCTTGGCTGATAATTCCCTTGCACTTGACATACACAACGGAATCGTTCTACTTTAAATCCTGGAATCTCTTCGTGGCTCTCTGTGCTCTGCCTTCTCTGATGCTAGGACTATGGCTTTTTGCTTTTCCAGAAAGTCCGAAATTTTTACTTGAATGTGGTGAAACTGAAGCAGCTCTCGACGTATTTAAATGGATTTATGCGCAAAACACCGGAAACGATCCTGATACGTATCCGGTAAGATTCTACAATTTTATGTATAAAAAAATATTATTCTTAGCAGAAATAGTACCTTTTGTGGAAAAATGGGGAAAAGCAGGAATTTTTCGGCTAGTATAGTTTTCAGTACGAGTAGCAAGCGAGCGCGCACGAACCGAAGACGAGCACTGCAAAACTACATGAGTCGTAAATTTTTTTAAAAAGAAATGTATGATTTCAAACGTCTTTGTCATAAATGCATGATTTTTGTTTATATAGAGGAATTTTGGAAACTCTATTTTCAAAATTTATGATTTTCTAAATTAACAGAAATTTTGGACATTTATGGAAAACTTATAATTTTCCGAAAATTTTGATAATTAATAGAAATTTTCTAAATTAACAGACATTTTGCATAAAAATTCATAGTCAATTACTAAATTATTTTTAAAAATTTGAATTTATGGAAAATTTTGAAATCAACACAAATTTCGCAATTTATGATAATTTTCTAAACCACAAAAATTCTAAAAATTGAAAAAAAATTAATCATCCTAAATTTATACATGATCAAAAATTTAGAACATTAATGGCAGATTTTTAAATTACTAAAAATTTTGGAAATTCATACTATTATTTTAAATTACCACAAATTTGGAAAATTGATGGTTTTTTGTCAATTTTCGGTAAATTTAGAAATTTAAGGTCAGTTTATAAATTAAAGAAATTTTTAGAAATCCTAAATCACCCTAAATTTCCCAAAATACAATTTTTAAATGTCTAAATTTCTGGAAATTTTTAGAACTTAACTGTAATTTATTTCAATTTTATAGTTAATTTATAGTAACTTGCAATGAATTGCACACAATTCAATTAAAAATGTCTTTAAATTTTTGGAAATTTATGGAACTCAACGGTAATTTATGGTAATTTTACAGGTAAATATCGTAACTTACCATAAATAACCCAAAATTCAATTTTAAACATTGTTATAGATTTCCGAAAATTTATGAAATTTTTTAGTTATTTTATTGTGATATTACAGGTAATTTATGGTAACTTACATTACATTGCCTACAATTTAATTAAAAATGTTTATAAATTTCCTGAAATTTTTGGAACTTAACGTTAATTTATAGTAATTTTACAGGTAAATATGGTAACTTACCATAAATTACCAAAAATTTAATTTTAAACATTTTTATACATTTCCGGAAATTTATGAAATTTTTTGGTAATTTATTTTAATATTAGAGTTAACTTATGGCAACTTACAATATATGGCCAAATTCAATTAAAAATTGTTTATAAATTTTGTGAACTTTATGAAACTCAACGGTAATTAATTGTATTTTTACAGTTTAATATTGTAACTTACCATAAATTACCCAAAATTCAATTTTAAACATTTTTATACATTTCCGGAAATTTATGAAATTTTTTGGTAATTTATTTTAATATTAGAATTAATTTATGGTAACTTACAATAAATTGCACAAAATTCAATTTAAAAATGTCTTTAAATTTTCCGAAATTTATGTAACTCAACGGTCATTTATGGTAATTTTACAGGTAAATTGGGTAACTTACCATAAAAGACCCAAAATTTAATTTTCAACATTTTTATGCATTTCCGGGAATTTATGAAATTTTTTGTTAATTTATTTTGATATTATATTTAATTTATGGTAACTTACAATATATTGCCCAAGTTCAATTAAAAAATGTCTATAAATTTCCGGAAATTTTTGTAACTTAAGTATGATTTATGGTAATTTTAGAGGTAAATATGGTAACTTACCATAAATTACTCAAAATTCAATGTTGAACTTTTTTATAAATTTCCGAACATTTATGAAATTTGTTTTTAATTATGGCAATGTTACAGGTAATGTATGGCGACCAAAAATAATTTACTTGTAATTCAATTTAGAAATTCTATAAATTCACAGAAATTTTTAGGAATTTACGGTAATTTGATCAATTCGAAATAGTCACTGTCCATAAATTGCCGCGAAATTCTATTATCTGTAACAAAAATTTCTTTACAGTTTTTACGTTGGGTGGGCTAATTATTGTAAAATGCGAGCTCATAGATATATAATTTTTATTATTCACATCTGACGTCACTTTCCACTCCCTAGGGAGTGAAAAGTGGAGCTTTAGCCCCACGTCATAGACATCGAAAAGGGCTGAAGTCATGCATGTGTCATTAAAACTACTTTTCCCTCCCTAAATATTGAAAAGTATAACTTTATCCCTATTTCATAGGCAAAAAAGGAGTAAAGTAGTGCATGCGTTAAGAAAAATATCCTAATGGATTAAAGAATATTCTCTGATTTAATCGAAGTTTATTTTTTTAAACAGGTAAAGTCACTTCAGGAGAAGCCAACCTCGAAGGACAAGAGCACCAGGACTTTGAGATTGCACAAGCATAAGGATCTTAAGGTCCTTATTTCGGAAGTTTGGGATCTGACAAAACAACTCTGCAAGCCACCATATCTTCGAAATACTCTGTTGGCGTGTGGCATTCAATTTGGTCTCACTAGTAGCTATTATACTCTCATGGTTTGGTTTCCCGAATTATTTACCAGGTCAGTTCAAAAAACTATTTTTTAAATATATTTTTGATAATATATCCCATATTAATTATTCTTTTTATTGTATAAATGTCTCCTAAATTTTTCTGGATTTAAAAAAAGTCTATCGGCGTATAGTATCGGACAACTAACTGGGTAGCATATGAAAAATTAGCCTTAACTTTGAAAATTGATAGCGTCGTCCAGAATATAGATAGAAATATTTATTTAAATTGTTGAAAAGTATACTTTGGCAATATTCAGTAATTTTTTCATTTGAAAATATTTAAAAACAAGCCGGTGACAGAGATTGTCCGAGAACATCTTGGAAAAAAAAAACAATTTACGGTGTTCACTGTATCTCGGTCGGAAATGATCGGAAATCAAAAACCATTTAAATTTAGTCAAGGTATTAACAAATCCTCCCCCCAACGTTCTGTGATTATTTTTTTTTTTGCATTTAAAAATTTGGTGTGGTCATCTAAAGTGGAATCTGCTATTTTCTACGAAAAATGCCACCATTCTGGGGGTGGAAAACACCCTTAATGTAAACAAAGAAATTTATCTGAATGTTGAGGGGAGGTATTTTATGTGTAGAAAATGTGTACCAAGTTTGAATTGATTCGGTAAAGTAGTTTTGAAATGGCAGTGAATACAGACTTTGAAAAAGTTGTTTTGAGAAAAACGACTTTAAAGCTTTAGAAACCCGCAGCTTTCAGTGCTGTAGTGCTAGAGGACAGGAGACTAACTAGACAATAACTTCGAGAGTTTTTCTCAGATCCACTTAAAATTTTTAGGAGTATATTCATAAAAAGTTCAACATTAAGAAAAAACAAACAAAAAAAATCGATTTTTTGAAAGTGTAAACCTTAAAACCCCCCCCCCCCCCCCATAATGAAACCTTGGAGAAGTAATTTGGGATGATGGGTATTAAATTATTACGTAAGTAACTCAAAAAATATATGCCAAGTTTTACAGAATGTTGTACTTTGTTCAACTTTTGACAGGAGATAGACAAATTAATTTATTAATTCAAATTTTTTATAAAAGTGACCTTTGGGATTCTATCTTTTATTTTAACCATTGAAAAATCAAAAAATCTTCATCGGTCCATACAATGATGATTTGCGTTAATGTATTGTATAAAGATTTTTTAATTTATAATGTCTCAAATGCAAGAAAAATCCTAAAACTCACTTTTCCAAAATATTATAAATTAAAAATTGATTTTCCTTTCTTCTACCAAGAGTTGAAGTTACAGTACAAAAATTCCTTAAAATTCGGAATTTTCTTTTTTCTTTTTTTGCAAGAAGGAAAAGTGGAACTTTTTAGGGTGGCCACTGGACCGGAAAACCGGGAATTGTTTGAGACCGAGGAAACCCGGGAAATGAGAGTGAATTTTTTTTGACTGGAAATTTTACAAATTTGGGGAAGAAAAATCTGTCCACGTTCGATTTAAAATTTTTAAAAATAATTATTTGAATTTTTATGTTTTTCAATAATGCTATTATTTAGCTTACAATGCGTAATTCAACATTCATGTACTTTAAAAATTTTCCATTTAAAATTTTTATTTTTAAGCTTACATTTTTAAATTAAAGAATTTTTAAATACTTTCTTAAAGACTTGAAAAAATCAAAAATAAAAGCCTTTGATGTTGACTTAAACGGATTCAATTTGAAAATCTTAGTCAGTAACCCAAAATTTTTTAGCTTTAGTGTTCTATTTTTTAAATTTCATTGACCGTGAAAAATGTTTGCAAACCGAGAAAAAGCCGGGATATGACCGGGAATTTATTTCGTCGATTAAAACGGCCACCCTGAACTTTTTTGACGATAATGTAAAGAATTCCTGGAAACAAAACCAAGAATGTAATAATCAAATTTGGACAACCACCATAAAATGTTCCTATTGTAATTTGAAAAAGATGCTCTCTAACAAAAAAAAATCCTGAAAAATAAATACATTTTTTTGGAAAAAAATAACAAAATAATGTGTTTTTTTTGTGATTCGATAATAATAAAAATAAAAAAGACATGGAAGGAGATTTGGTTGGTTTCCTTCTCATTTTATTTTATTTTCAAATTACAATAGGACTATAGGAATAGGAATATTTTATAGTGGTTTCCCAAATTTGGTCGTGGCATTCTTGGTTTTATTTTCAGGAATTCTAAGCATTAATTTGATTATTGGACGTTAAATAGGATTTTAAATTTGATTGAAATCTAATTTAAATTTTTTAAATTTCACTTTTTTTACGAGTGTATGCGTGCGCGCTCGAGCCGGAGATGAGTACTGAAAAAATACTTACATTAAAAAATATAAACATTCCATAAATATAATTTTTTTTAAATAGAATTATTTGAAATTTATTGAAGATCAGAATACTCGAAAACTTCCAAAATTTTCCGCAATATTCGGTAATTTATTATGGTTTATGGTAACATCGCTCCGAGCTGGTACACATGGTACAGCTATTAAACAATATGTCAACACTATCACCTGATCGCTTGATAACGTTTATTATTCACATCTGATGACACTTTTTCCCCCTAGGGATTAAAAAGTACTTTTTACTCATTGAGGACTGAAAAATAAAATAAGCAGTTTTTGCAAAAATGGGCTCAATGGGCCCTTAATATTACTTTTTAAATCTGCTAAGGCCATGTAATACTTATCAGATTTCTACCTTACCGACGTTTTTCCCGCTGAAACTTACGTCCAAATGAAAAAATGTATAGCTATACAAAAGTTCACTAATGCTTTGCACTTAATTTTCCAAGTTTTTAACTGGACATAGAAATTTATCCGGACGTGTTTTCTAGCGAAAAAAATGTCGGTAAGGTAGGCATCGTGTAAGTATCACAGCCTTAATCTTAATGTAACTTTAATTGTCTAATTAAAGAAAAATTTTGTTGTTAGGTTTGAAGAATTTGAGGAATTACATCCTGGAAAAAGTACGTCAGTATGCATTGTTTCTGCTTCTCCTGTTAACTCGACGAATGTGGATCTCTTCGGTTGTGAAACATCAATTGCACCTTCCGTTTATCTTCACACGGTATACATTGGTCTTGCTTGTGTGCCAGGATCGATTATTCTTCCACTTTTCGTCCACAAATTAGGCGCTAAATTTTTCCTCAGTGAGTATTTTTTTCCAGTTGATATTATTCAGTAAATAATCGGCAAGAAATGAATTTTCATTTATCGGTCGAAAATGAGAATTCTTCAAGGGCATGTGACAGTTATCAGTTTCCGACTTTACTGACATTTGTGTGGGTCATGCCAATTCCACATGAAATAGGATATAAGACTGAAAGTTTAAGAAAATATAGAATAGGAAGTAAGGAACGTTTTTGTACTAATAAATTTTTACTGCTACAAAAAAAATTTCAAAAAATAATCTTTTTTGCAATTGTAAACATTTATCATTTATTAGTACAAAAGTACATATACGCTGTGGTGTCGTCTCAAAAGGAAAAGTGACCTGGCGTTACTTTTAATAAACTACGTTACCAGTTTTAGAGGGTACGGTGGGGGGCTAAAAACGAAGGTGGTATTATAAAAAATCTAATTACTTTGTTAAAAATTCATTTTTTCAGTTGAAGTTTCTTATTTTTGGTTAAAAATTTAACTATTTTGATGAAAATTCGTTTCATATTTGGCTGAAAATACATTTTTTAAATTTATGATTAAACTATTATATTTTTGATAAAAATATCTCTTTTTCAATTAAAAATTTAACTATTTAATTAAAAATGTATCATTTTTAGTTAAAGTATAACTGTTTGGTTAAAAATTCATGTTTTTTATTTAAAATTCACCTTTCTTGGTAAAAATGTAATCTTCTTGGTTCAAAATGTATCCTTCTTTTCCTCCTTGGTCGATTATTTGACTTAAAGTTGAACTACTTTGTAAAAAATTAATTTTTTAATTAGGAATTCTACTTTGTGAAAAAATAATTTTTTTAGTGAGGAATTCTACTATATAAAAAAATCATTTTTGAATTAGGAATTCATAATTACATTGAAAGACTCAACTATTTGCTTTTAAATTAATTATTATGTTAAAAATTCTATTGTTTTGTCGAAACTTTATCTTCGATATTGTATACGTTAAAGCCTCAAATATTTGGTAGAAAATGTATGTATTTAATTGAAAAGTCGTCTTTTTGAGCACAAAATAAATCTTGTTTTTTGAAAATGACTTATTTTGTATTGAAAATTCAATTGTTTGGTAGAAAATTCACTTTTTTAAAAAAAGTCGTGTCTTTTGGTGGAAAATTATTTATGTTTATTCAGAGTTCAAATTTTTGGTTGATAATTCTTATATCTTGTTAAAAACTCACGTTTCTTAATTTAAAATGATTTTTTAATGTGAACATTTATCTTTTCTAATTTCAAAATGCACTTTTTTCTAAACCATTCGACTTTTTTATTTAAAAACTTTACTCTTTCGTTAAAAATTCATATTTCGTGGTAGAAAAGTAATTTTTCCTAATTGAAAATGAATTTTTTTAAATGGAAATTCAACTGTTTTCTAAAAAGTTTGTTTATTTGTCTTGAAAATTCAAATATTTAAATTTTAGACTTTTTTGTTTTAAAATTCGACCATTTAATTAAAAATACATTTTTGTATGCTGAAAATTCAACTATTTCATTGGAAATTTAACGATTTTGTTAAAAATTAATCCTTTTGGATTGAGAAATCATAATTCTTAATTGAAAACTTATCTTTCTTGGATTGGAAAGAAACTGGGAAATTACATGCACGAAGGAACGTATGTATGGTTCTAAATTTCTGAAAACAAAAAAAAAAGATCAATTTAAAAAATGAATTGTTTTAGTTTCAGAAATTGAACTCAATTCAAACGTTCCTTACTATATTTTCTTTAATTTCCCAGATTTTCATCTCTCGTGGTCGTCAGTTGTGGCCAAAAATGTCAGTAAAGTAGGAATAGGGTAAGTATTTCATGACCCTAATGTCTCCAGTTTTGAAAATAACACGAGTTTAGTCTACATTTAAAAGCCAAAAAAAAGATAATGTCTCAGATAAACCTCCCTTAGAAAATTTCATTTTATCTACAAAGAAAATGTTATTTCGATATTTAACTTCATGTTAGCATGAGATAGGAAATAACAAAATTTTGGTACATGGCTTCAAATAAAAAAAAAATATTTCTGAGTGAATTAAAAAACAATTTAATCAAGAATAGGAAAAATAATTGGGAGAAATGCAACATTTAGAAATTTGAATGGCAAACCTTGAAGAATAAATAATTTTAATAAAAAGTGTGGTATTTGTTGACTTCGTGATGATTTTCCGAATTTAGGAGTGAATGGTTTGGAAATCTTCTTTCTAATAAAAATGTAAAATATTATCCGAAAAGTACCGAAAATTTTTTAATAGTATAAATTAATAATAATTTTAAAAATGTTTTTGTAATAAATTAAACAAAATTAGTATGAAGTTATGTATTAAATAATTTATAACTCTAATTTTAGTTATAGCAATTTGTAATTACAACAGTTCTAATATTTCAAATTAATGAACTGTAAAATATTAAAATTATTCAACAATTATTAAAATTGATTCAAATCATTCAAATCTATTAATATTCATCAAGAATGAAATCTTTCAACAATTCACATTTTTTTCAATATAATACGTTTACCCTTATAAGGTTTCTCCCTAAAATCTTATTTAAATAAAGTTTGATTCTTCTTTTCAGAATAATACCATTATTTTTGCAAAAAAATGACAAAAGTTAATATAAAGTGATTTATTTAACATATTGCAATTTTAATGTTAATTACAGCAATTTTTAATTGTTACAATGCTAATTTTACAAATTAATACACTGTTAAGTATTAAAATTAATCAAAAGTTTTTAAAATTCATTAAAATAATTCAAATCTATTAATATTTAACAACAATGACAGCTCTGATCGATGCACATTGCTTTGAATATAATGAACCTCTTATAATGTTTCGTCCTCGAATATGATAAAAAAATTGTTAATAGTTTTTTCAGAATAACAGAAATGTTTTTATAAAAAGTTGATAAAATTTAATATAAAGTGATTTATTTAACATACTATAATTTTAATGTTAATTATACAAATTTGTCATTTTAACTATTCTAATAATTAAAATTAATTAACAGTTAAATAATAAAATGACCAATAATTAATTAAATTCCTTGAAATAATTTAAATCTATGAATAATTAACAGTAATGAGATCTTTAATCGATTCACATTTCTTTCATTGTAATACATTTCTTATTATTATACTGTTACCCTGTCAAATTTTAGGTGTAAAAAACAATTTTGATTATTTTTGTTATTTTACAGAAAACGCCAATTTTTTCTAAACAAATGACAAAAGTTCGCATCAAGAGATTATAATTGCAGGGAAAAACTTAAATCTTGAAAAAAAAGAAATATTGAACTAAAATGTTTTATTCTGAAATTAAAATTGTTGTAAATATTATAAAAGGGAGTCTAAAATTATCATAAATACGTGAAAAAGCTCAAAATTTGAAGAAAAAAAACAGTTATTGAAAAAAGTTTTGGTGCTTTTAAAATTTTTGAACAAAAACCAAATATTGTTTGGTCTCCCTCGACTGATATTATACTTTTAGACTACAAAAAGGATTTTGAAAAAGGTTTTAAAGCATTTCCTTTAAGCTTCGGAAAAGTCATCAAAGTAAGCGATTACCAAAAATATAATTTAAGACATAGAAGAGGAATTATCTTTTGTCACAGATAAAATTTAATTTTAATATAATTTAAGCCCATCATAGATATAAAGATTAGAAAAAATTACATTCATTTTTTTTTTGCAGTTTTATCACTGGTAGTTTCTGGAGGTGTTACTGTTGGTTTCTACTTCGTAACTAATGCAACGCAAAATTTAATTTTGTCCTGTGTTTTTGAAGCATTGACTTCTCTTGGAATATCATTGGTTTACTGTGTGATTGTAGACATGTTTCCAACTAATCTCAGGTAATTAAAAGAAATGTTTTTCCATCAGTAATAAAATAAAAAATAAAAAATGAAATTCTAATAATTTTTTTGTTATTTTAATAGGGTAATGGCAGCGGCATTGTCACTCACTATGGGCAGATTAGGAGCTTTAGTGGGTAATCTCGTTTTTGGTTACCTAATCGATCTAGCATGCGTTGTTCCTGTAGTTCTCTTCGCTGCCTTTTTATTCTGTAAGTATATTATTTCCAAAATTTAATTGCATCTAAAATTACATTCTATTTTATTTTGTTAATAAAAAATGTAGAACAATTTATTGACCAAAATTAATTGTTTTCAGGTTGTGGCCTCCTGTCCTTCTTCCTGCCAAAGACAGGTAAGGAGACTCTAGATTGATGACTCCCACAAGCGATCCAGAAATTTTCGAGTCTTCTACTATTTTGATCTTAAATCCGAAAGCAGGATTTTGAATCCCAGTCCTGAACCTAAAAAAAAGTCTCGCAATCAATCTACCTTTATCAACCAAAGAAAAAAATTGTAATGAACTTTCCCATCGAATGGAGGAAGATCATCAACAAATGATTCCTCATTTCAGTCAAGGCTAATTCTTTTTAGCTAAACGCTTAAGTACAAATACCATAAGTCGTGAATTATTTATGAAATTTGTGAAAAAATCCACCCCTCAATTTGGAAAATGTATTCGATAAAATCTTATACCAAAAATGTAAATGAAATGAGATTGAATGTGATGTCACAGCTGTGACTTGAAATCTATCAGCATTTCTAGCGAAACTCTAATTTATCAAAAAACACAATCGTCTTTCTATGGATCTTTTACTTATTTATGATCTAGGCTAGGTTATTTGATTTTTTATAGAAATTAGATACATGTTCGCGACCAACTGTCTTAGGTAAGAATTCGCCCGGAACTAGAATTTCCTCGATAGAACCTTCATTCATGATGAGAAATAATAATTTAATTTTTCTATCGAAGACATCAATGAAAGTAGATTCTTTAGCCAATAAGCGAACCACAAGGTCGAAATATTACTTGGAAATGGCTATACAATATGTTTTCTTTAACGCCATTTGCCAAGTCATCATAATATATAGATAATTGAAAAAAAATATCATTCACTGTGTACCTATTTATATCTATAAGTGTACATAATAATATAGGTACTCACGCATAAAAAAATAGGGATAAAATTATGACCTATAAAAATTGGTATAATCAGCCAATATATATTTATTTGTTATCGTATCGTTTTGTAAAAGTAGTGACGAATTGTGTTATATTCATTGTCAGAAAGATCTTCTATAATTTTTTGATTTATTTAATTGATGAAGAATTGAAGGAAAAATGTACAGTAGTGTAGAAAAAGAGTAGGTCAAGTGAAAATGCTTGAAAGTTTACTTATTATTTAATTTAGTGCATCTACCAAATTGTACATAGTATCAAATACATTATTGTTATTTTTCGAATAAATGTTAACCTTGACTAGATTCGAATTTTTATATCTCAATCAGCCTCCTGCCTTTGAGTAGTGTTCTAAATAGTTTAAGTGTTTTGAATGAGGACTTAAAAAATTGTATTTTCTAGCTTTATTAATAATAATTACATTATTTAAATTGCGCGGAAAAATGCATAACTTCAAATTGGAAAGGACACTTAATTTAAACGGCAAAAAAATCAATTTTTAATAAAAATCAGGATAGTTAAAATGTAAGAAAAATAAATGTTAAAAAAAGAATTTTCAACAAAAGAGCTTGTTTTTTAATCCAAAAAATATGTTAAAATAATTTTCAACAAAAAAATTAATTCTTAACAAAATAATACAATTTTCAACTCAAAATATGAATTTTCTACGAAAAAAGATACAGTTTTAATAAAATATGTAAATTTTCAAATAAAAATAAAAAATTGCAGTTAGAACAGTACAATTTAAACAAGTAAGAAAAGGAGTTTTTAGCCAAATTAATTAATTTTCAAGCAAAAATTTGCAGTCAGAAAAGTAAATTAAAAACAAAATAAAAACACGAGTTGCTAGCCAAATTAATTAATTTCCAAATTAAAAATATAAATTTTCAAGTAAAAATTTAATAGCTACAGATTCTTAAAAAAAGGAATTTTCAACTAAAAAGAAATGAATCTTCAGCCAAAGATATATTTTTTTAACCAAATTAATTAATTCTTTAAAAAAAAAATAGTTCTATTTTCTGCAAAACAGAACATTTTAAACCAAAAAGTTCACATTTCTGTCAAAAAAGGTAAATTTTCCAGAACAAATGGAATAGTTAAAGTGAATTTTCAAATAAAATGATAAACTTATGAATCTTATGAAAATTATATTTGTATGAATTTAAAAGCAAACTGATAACACTTATATTCTTGTTTACAATTCTCAAAATTTAATTTTAACATGGATTTATTATGAAAATTTGAAAAATAATGTTCGATGAATTTGAGTGTCGTCAAATATAAAAAATAATTTTTAATGGTCTTTCTTCAGAAGTGACTATACAATTCTTAAAATATTTTAGCTTTGTTACAAATTCTGTTAGATTTAAAAAATCACATTTAAGAGTTCTTTATTTAATTGTAATAGAAAGAAATATGTTATAATCTATAATATTTCTTGTTTAAAATATGTATATCGATATAATAATTATATTAATTATATAGTAGCATTATATTATAAAACGGAAATAGAAAAAAATAGTTCTTCATCACTATATTTAAAAGCGTTTGAATATCCGGGACTAAAACAAAATAACGAAAAAATGAATAACAAAACCTCAAATTAACGAAAAAAATGGCCGAAAATATAAATGAACGATTGATAAAATTGACCCAATTATAAAATTGCCGAATTATAAAATTAATGAATTTTCAAAGTCCCATAAGCATTTTAATTCCTGCAATTTAAATTTTTCCGAAATTTAAAATTGCCGGCAATAATTAATAAATTATTAATTTATCATTAATTAAATTGTTTGCTTTATTTATAATTTCATAAATAGCTCATAAATTAATAATAAATTAACTATGTTCAGAAGTTCTAAATTTAAAGAAATAAAATATTTTCGGGAATTTAATAATTCCTTTATTTTACAATTCGTTTTAAATTCGATGAATTTTAGTTTTGGATATTTTAAAATTCGGGATTTTATTTTTTTATCAATTATAAATCTTTTTTTACGGAATCTATTACATCATCAGAGATGGTGCTTTATCGACCGTAGACAACCCTAGAAACCATGAAGGGTGAAAATCTACACAATATCGATCAAGTTAAGAATCTTCAATAACAGAAAATGCTTAAGGGCATGTGACACAGCTAAATGCCTATATTACCGACCACAGTTTTTCAGTTCACTGAATGTTTTTTCGAACCTAAGAACTTTTTTTGTAAATAAAATATCGAGCTGAAACTTTGGGAAATGTATTAGAGTACAATAAAGTACGTTTAGGTACTGCATTTTGGTAG
>NC_046660.1:37861523-37869206 GCF_010883055.1 Belonocnema kinseyi | reverse complement strand
CATCTTTTATTATTAAGCTTTGTACTTAAACGTAGTTTTCTTTCGGCTCTTGCATTTCTCAAAGTTTGAGACCGATATTTTATGTAAAAAAAAGTTCGAACGTTCAAAAAATGTTGAGGTTCAGAAAAAAGATGAAATAATTTTCAGTGAAGTTCCTAAGAAAATGCAGTACCTAAACGTACTTTATTGTACTCTAACACATTTCCCAAAGTTTCAGCTCGATATTTTATTTACAAAAAAAGTTCTTAGGTTCAAAAAAACATTCAGTGTACTGAAAAACTGTGGTCGGTAATATAGGAATTTAGCTGTGTCACATGCCCTTAACGTCTAATCAGACGAGATGGAAAATAATAATTCAAAGTAAAACCGGAAATCAGAAGTTTTGTGGTTCGATTTTCAATGGAGTGAAGAAGGAGTAGGATCTTTTTTTCAAGAAATAATTTTAATTATAAGTCTAGTCGTTATTTGAAATTTGGGAAATTTTATAATCCGAAAATAATATGTATTTTTGGCAATTTATTTTCATTCGTGTATATATTCGTTATTTTTTTTAAGTAATTTTTTATAATTTCTGAAGATCCATGCAATCTTTGTTTTTTTGAAAAATATTTTGCTTTTCTCTATATTAAACAAAATAATAAGTAAGGACACAATTCTCATTTACTACCTGACTTTACACTATGAAGCAAAAATGATTTTAAAGGATTTTTCATATTTATTTTGGAATTATTATGCATTTTTCCTATGGTACTGCATGGTATTTTAGAACAAAGTTACTACAGCGCCTCTGCACGGCTATTTTCAACTCTCATGATACATTTTTGAAATTGGGCAGTAGAGTGGAAGTACCCCCCTGATCTTAATGCCACTTTTGGTAATAAAAATCGATCATAAATTTATACTTCTTTTATTTACACAGAGAGAGCTTACAAAAATTTGACGCTCAATCACAATATCAGTCGTAATAATTGCAGTACGTATAGATAATATAGGAATTAATTTTTACATGGGGCTTCCTACCTATTTAAGTAGATTATTTATAACCTTTAATGATTCCGATTTCTTATATCTAAAGATTGTATTTAAAAAGAAATCTCTAGACATAATACAAACTACAGTTTTTCTCATTTGTTTTGTTCCGTAATATCTTAGAATTAATAAAAAAAAATTAACGTACAAATCAATTATTTTCGTCCTTAAAAACAAAACTATACAAAATATACAAAGAATTAAAACAGTATTATGGCGAGGGGTACATAAAATATATTTTTGATTTGTGTGTAAAATGTGATTAGGGTTTCTACCCACCAGATGATTTTAATTTCCCTGTCTTTTCCCGGCTTTCTGTTTGTCAGTTGTTAATTTTTCTCGCATAATTTAAAAAACCGTCTCAAAATACTTGAATGATTTCGAATGACTTTTTAAATATTTCAAGAGATTTCTAAACATTTCAAAAGATTACCGAAAATTGGTAAATTTTTCAAAGATTAATGGTTTGGGATAGGGTTACGATAGGATTACAATTGTGCTTTTATACAGAGAATTTTGTAAATAAATTCTAAATTTGAATAGCAGTTTTTTTTTAATTCCATCTCAACCAGAATATAAATTATTTTCCAAAATTCTCGGTGTGAAAAACTGTATACTCTAAATAAAATAATTATTCTTTATGGCAATTTTCTGTCCTAATGTCCAAATACAAATTTTAACGGCAATATCCTGTTACAGGGTGAAAATTGAATTTTATTACAGAAATTCTCCGTTCTAAATGATAATTATATTAATTCTCAAAAATTCCCTGTTTTAAGTCAGAATTATATTTATATACAACATCTTATATTATATTTCTGAAACATAGTAACTCCCTTTTTTAAACTTCGTACAAGAGAATTTTAAATTTTGACGAATTTTATTTGCAAAATAAAAAAATTTTTTAATTGGAACAACTTCAAATTTAGAACAAGAAATTTTTTTCATTTGACCTCTGACTTAGAAACGGGATTGCTTTTGAAAATTCCATTCCTAGAAATCAGAATCGAAATTATCATTCTTTAGAAGAATTTTCTATATATTATTTATTTATTCCCTATCCAAATACAAATTTATAATTCTGCCATAAAATGCAATATATCAAGACACAATTAAATTTACTTCAAAAATTCCCTGTTCCAAGTCAACATTATCTTTATTTACAAAATTCTATATCATTGTTCAGAAATCTCTCTTTTTATAAAATTTTCGTTACTTGTAAAAAAAACTCATATCCCAAATAAAATTTTAATGTTGCACAAAAGTTAACTGTGCAAAAGAAAAAATATAACGCTTAGGAAAAATTTAATTTGCACATTAGGATCCCTAATTTTGGACCAAATTTACAATTTCCACAATTAATAATAAAATCTCCTCAAATTCTTGCAAAAGGCAGGTTTATTTATTAAAAAGCACATGATAACAATTAGAACGAAAAATTTTGAAAAAATGCAAGATCGTTAACCAAATTTTTTTTTACAAATGATTTATTTGTTTGAAGATGACAACGTTTGAAATAGACAAAAGCTCTTCTATTCTAGGCTTTTTGTTCAAAGGCCTGCAAATTTAAAAAAAAAATAATTGTAATGTTATAAAGTGTATGCATGAAATTAGATTTTGAACTTTCACTAAAGTAAAAATGGTGCCTCATTACTATTTTCAAAACGTTACATAATTTTTACAAATTGAAACAAAATATGAAATACATTTTCGGAAAATATTTATTGGTTCTCAAAACTAAAATTTTTGAAAAAGGTGGACTAATAAAATAACAAAAATGTTAAAATTTCTGACTATTCGGTGAAAATTTGGTTGATTTCATCAACAATCAGCATTCCCAGTAAATTATGTAATTTCTTGAAAATAGTAATGAGGCGTAATTTTTACTTTAATTAAAATTTCGAGATCTACTGTGAAGAATACACTTTGTAAACAATACAATTGATTTTTCTTCAAAATTTAAAGACCTTTGGACGAAAAGCATAGAAAATACGAGTTTTTGAGTATATCATAAGGCACCATTTTGAATTTATTAAAATTTTCACTTTCATGCATTACGAAATATTGTTCTTGACAATAATTTAACCTTTTCATCGACACCTCAAAATTTTTTATCCAGAAAGAAAGAAGTAGTAAAAAAAATTTGGGCAGCCATCTTGATTTTTTTTTAATTTTCAGTTTTCGTTGGTATTACGTGCTATCTAATTAATAAATCTGCCTTTTCCTAGAATTTAACGAGATTTTTGTTATTAATTGTGGAAATTGCAATTTTTGTTCGAAATTGGGGGTTCACCATTTTGTAAATTTCGAAGATAAAAATTTGTTGGTGCACATATATTTTTTGAGCATAGTCTAAAGATCAGAATTGTACAGAGTTAACGGATTATGATGAAACATAGAAAATTACTTGCATTTGAAATTGTACAGTACTTTTCCCCATGTTAATTGTATGCGAAACATTGAGTGCTTTTGGGTGACATTTTAATATTCACCCATTTGGCTCAAATTTGGTAGAGATTATTAACAACAAGCAAGATATTTATTAGATTTTCAAAACGGTATAATGAAAACCTCAAAATATAATTATGGAGAAAAGTTATGGACCGAAAAAAAACCGTCTCAACCTTTACTACATACCCCTATTTTCGATAGAAAACTCCCGGTCACGAAATTACATTCTCGGCTATTTCCCAGTTTTTCCCGGTGCAAAAATAGTCCCTCATTTCCTTAATCGTTGTAAAAAAATGTACACTACTTTAATTTAAAATAATTAAAAATGCAACATTTTCAAAATATTAGCATTGACAATGAAATATTTTTACTTGGACATCATCGCAATTTAGATTTGTTTACAAAGCGTTGCGTAGATAAATTTCAAATTTAATCTTCATAATCTCAAGGATTAAAAATGATTATTTATTATAAATCTCATATGGCAAAATAATTTTAAAAATCTGCACAACAATAACAGAGTTTATGTACCCATCGCGTCACATTATATTATAATTAATTTTTAAATAATATTTAAAGATTATCAGAGGATGCAATTGTGGATCGTGATTGTAAATTTGAGATGTTAGATGTATGATCATCTGAAGCTTGTGCACTGAACATGAGGGGAGTGGCATAGTAGGGTAGCAAAGGATACTGAGTTGGAGGAAAATATGGGGGTGGAAACAACCCTTGTCTCTGAGCAATTTTGAGCCTAGAAGTCAACTGCTTTTTCCATTTTGTTCTTCGATTTTGAAACCAAGTTTTGATCTGAACTTCGGTCAGGTTCAGACACTTTGACAGTTCCATTCTTTTACTGACACTCAGATATTTGTCCACCTGTAAGAAAAAAATTATCATTTAAAATCATGTATCAGATACTCAATTCCTTACAGAAATTTTTCCATTGCATTTTAGTTGAAAATTCATCTGTTTTTATATAAAATCGAACTATTATTGATTGAAAATTCATCTTATGATGATTATTGGGTACAAACTATAACTATTTTTCTAGAAAATACGCCTTCTTGGCTTGAAATTTCAACAATCTGTTTGATTTTTGTTCTCTTATGTGAAGAATCTTTATTAGCTGAAATTTAATCTTTTTTGTTGATGATTTGTGATTTTAGCTTAGTTTGAAATATAACTATTCCATTAAAAATTCGTCTTCATTAGTTGAGTTCAACTATTCTTAATTAAAAATTAAAATTTTTTCGGCTGCAATATTTACTATCACGTTTTTTATTGAGAATTAATTTTTTTTGGTGAAAGTTGAACCACTTTGTTTAAAAAATCCATTTTTTTTGCCAAAGATTCATAATTTTACTTGAAAATGTATCTCTTTTGTTGAAAATTCAACTGTTTTGTTGCATTTTTTTTACTTTAACATTAATTTTTTTAATTAAAAATTAAACTATTCTATTCTTTGAAAATTTAAATATTTCATTGAAAACTGAACTAGTTGAACAAGAACTAGTTTTTTTTGTGAAAATTAATTTTTTTAACTCGAAATTTGACTATTCCATATTCGTCCCAAATTTATATTTTTTAGTTTAAGGTTGAAATGTTAACTTGAAAATGTCTCTTTTTCTAGTTCAAAATTAATTAATTTAGTTAAAAATTCGTCTTTTTGGGTACAAAATCAATCTTTTTGGTTGGAAATTCACATTTTTGGTTGATATAAAATACTTGCTTCAAAATTTATCTATTTTGTTAACCATTATTTTTTTGTAATTTTAATTTTTAAACTAAAAATGCAATTATTATGTTTTTGATGGAATGTTGATCTTTTTTGGTCGAAAACTTATATTTTTTTGATGAAAATTAAACTGATGATTATTCATAATTTTATTTAAAAATGTATCTCTTTGGTTAAAATTTTTTTTATTGAGAATCCACATATTTTACTGAAAGTTAATGTATTTTGTTAAGATGAAATTTTAACTAAAATTAATATAAATCTTTAACACACAAAAAATGATTTTTTTAACAAAGAAGTTCGACTTTTATACAAAAAAGATGAGTTCTTAATGAAACCAAAGAAAAAAATTATTTGGAATAAAAAAACAGCTGAATTTTCAACCAAAAAAGGTACATTTTCAACCTAACATGAAATAATTAAATTTTTAGTTAAAAAATTAATGTTGAACCGGAAAAAACAAATTGTTAACAAAATATATAAATTTTCAACAAGGAATTAATTTTTTATGGGGGAGTTCATTTTTCAACCCAGAATTTGAATTTGTAACCAACAAGATGAATTTTCAATCGAACAGATGAATTTTCAGCCCAAAAAGGGACATTTTTAAACAAAGAGTTGAATCGTCAACTAAAAAATATTTAAATTTTCAGTAAAAAAATGAATTGAAAAAATCAGTTAACTTAACAGTTAACTTTTAAAAAGAAAATTAATTATTATTAAAAATTGTAACCAAACAGATACATTTCCAACCCAATACTTGAATAATTTTCAAAAAAAAAGATGAAATTTCAAACTAAGCAGTTGAATTTTCAACCAAAAATGGAAAGTTACATTTTTGTTGAAAAAATTAAATCTAAAAAAAATGAATTCTCAACAAAATAGTTAAAATTTTAACGAGAGATGAATTTGAAACTTATATGTTAAATTATCAACTAAAAGATGATTTTTCAAACAAAAAGATTAATTTTTCAACAAAAAATACTGAATGTTCAACTACTTGCTTCATGTTAAACTCCTCTGTTCAAAATCTATTTCTGTTGTTGACATTTCAGTGTTTTTGTTACAAAGCGTTATTTTTTATCAGACACTAATTTCTTAACTCAAAATATAATTATTCCATTTTCGTTTAAAAATTTGTGCCTTTTGGTTGAAAATTTAACTGTGTTTGAAAACTCGTTTTTTCGTTTAAAATTAAGTTTTTAATTGAAAACTAAACTATTCCATTTTTCATTCAAAAATAAACTATTTGTTTATGAGCTGATATTATATCGGATATGATTTTATCCATGTGGCTACACACCTAGGGTACCCGGGTGTCCATCTTTTTTCAATTATAAAAATAATTATGCAATTGAAATTATTTCCTTGTTGTTCATACCAATAAATAGATATCAAAAGTGGGTGGAAAATTAAAAAAATACTTTTAAAAAAATGCACCTCTGTCTTTAGCGTCCCTGGTTATTATTTATTCTATTAGAACTTATCACATTGCATGTGCGTGAATCAAAGTAACTTGATAAAAAATTAATAAATCACTCAAAGTTTAGTTTTTATATTGTGGGTACTCTGGGTACTCTAATTGTGTCTGCGTTTTATATAAAAAATAGAATAGTTAAACTTTCAATTGAAAAAGTAATGTTAAATCATAAAAAAGCGTTGGACAAAATTGTTCAATTTTAACAAAACGTTGAAATTTTACTTTAATAAGAACTAGTTTTTACCAGAAATGGAATAGGCAAATTTTCAATTACCAAAGTAATTTGCGACCAAAAAAAAAGAAATCTTTGACAAAACAGTTTAATTTCCAACCAAAGAGATGACATTTTAACTAAAATTATGAATCATCAATAAAAAAATGCAGTTTTAAGAAACTAGTTAACCCTTAAAACCAAGCTGTTAAATTTTTAACTTAAAGAAACATTGTTAAAGAAAAATAGTAATTTACTACCAAAAAAGACGATGTTTAAAAATGCAAATTTAAGAATTCTCAACCAAAAATTGAATTTTGAACTAAAATATATGAATTTAAAAAAAAAAATAATTTAGTATACCAAAAAAGACGGATCTTTAACAATATTCAAGATGTCTGACCCAAAAAGTTGAATTTTTCAACTTAAAAAGAAGCATTTTTAAACAAAAAATTAATTTACCACAAAAAATATGAGTTTTCAAAAAAATTCAAGAATTTTCAACCAAAAAGTTAAATTTTAACCTAAAAAAGATTAACTTAGTAGCAAAAAATACGAGTTTTTAATAAAATTCCAGAATTCTCAACCAAAAAGTTCAATTTTGAACTAAAAAAGGTCAATTAAAAAAAAAGATTAATTTAGAAAAAAAATCGGATTTAAAAAAAAATGCAGGAAGTCTTAACCAAAAAGCTAAATTTTCAACTAAAAAATAAGCACTTTTAAAGAAACACATTAATTTACTACAAAAAAGTAACGTTACTTTAAATCAGACCC
>NC_046660.1:37852617-37861493 GCF_010883055.1 Belonocnema kinseyi | reverse complement strand
CCCCCCCCCCCCGCGTAGCCGTTACTAATTGTTGGCGTGTGAGACCCCCCTCCCCCTTCCTAAATTAAAAACATATTTTATGATCGATCCCTTACCCATGACGGAACCATAGTTTATTGCAAAAAATGTTGGTATGGTAGGAGCCTGGTGAGTAATTGAATAAATAATTAGTAATAATGTTACTAACTTTAAATTCAGCTTCAAGCCTTTCTAGTTGCTTAGCACTATATGCTTGACGAGGCTTTCGATCGATGCCTGGTTTTCTTGATCTTCTGCCAGTAGATTTTGGTGCTGAAAATGGAAAAATAATGTTTCTACAATTAGAAACATTTTTTGACGAATTCCAAAGAGACAGTAAATACAATAACCAATAAGGTCTATAGTTCGACCGGAGACGAGTAGGTATATAATTATTATGCAACTGCGAGTGGCACCAGTGTCTAAGAAACGTCAAAAATGTGTGCTTAGTCGAGTGAGAAGATTTATAGCCATGCTAAGAATCGTTCAACATCATACTAATTTTTCTCGATCGCTCTGTAAACACAAATAGGGCCTATCTAGTTACCACTTTCTCGGCCTTGGCAGCGAGTGCCTAAAACTAGCCAAACCTCCACGGATTCCAACCAAAAGTTTTAAAATATGCCAGTTGATTTGGTATAGAACGTGTGACACCTACTTGACAAGGAGAACTTGAAAGTGTCAATGGGAGAAGCAAACAGTTTACCACGAAGAACGTTTGAACACGATTATAGTCCTCGTGTGAACAAGTATACAATGCACTGCTCGTGAGATTATCAAAACCTCCTATAATTCTTAGTAAAGTTTTTAATTTGTCTACTTAAATCTTATGCTCAGTTCTCAACCTTCAAGTTTACTTTCTTATTATTTTTTATTATTTTTTACAATAATAATTTTTTCGTAATTCACGCACGAGTCACATTGGCGAAAAGTCACATTTGCGGCAAATCTCAATTGCGACAAGTCATGTTGGCGGCATTTCTCACTTGGATAAATTCGAAGTCCGGAACAATTTACAGTTGACAAAAAATTTCCAAAAATGCGAGAAGACACCCCTGTGATAATTCACAAAAAATGGGGGTCACGCCTTTCTAACATCCCACCGGGGGGGGGGGGGGGGGGGGGGGGGGGGCTCCGATATGATTGGTCAAATAAATAATTTAAGTCATCCCAATAATTTTTGTTCATTTTTTGTGGACTGAAATATTCTTTTTAAGTGAGAGGTGTCCGCGATGTGATCTTTTTTAAAAGAAAATTCATCTTTTTTTTTTTAATTCTTCTTCTTTGGTAGAAAATTAAGCTTCTCTGTTATAAATGTTTCTTGGTTAAAGATACATCTTTTTACTTGAAAATTCATCTTTTTATTTGTAAAATAGCTTTTATGTTGCCAATTCATAATTTCTGTTTGAAAATTCAACTATTTTTTAGGAATTTAATCTTTTTGGCTTGCAAAATGAACAATTTAATTTTTCTTAATTTATTGAATTTAAACATTTGAAAATTGCTCTTGTATCTTAAAATTAATTTTTTCCACTGAAAACTGAACTATTCCATTTTTCGATGAAAACTGTTATGATTAATTGAAAATTGATCTTTTCTATTAGAAAATTCATCTACTTTTTTAAAAATTCGTCTTTTTTGGTAGAAAATTAATGTTCTTAGTGGTAAATTTTGTTTGCTAGTTACAAATGTAACTATATAGTTAGACATTCGTGTTTTTGGTAGAAGATTAATCTTCTTTGTTGAAAATTCATATTTAAAAATGCATCTTTGTAGATTGAACATTGAACTATTTGGCTAAAAAATCTACTATTTTTCTGAAAATATAATTATTTTGTTGAAAATTCATCTTTGTAATTTTGTAACTATTTGCTTGAAAATTCACCTGTTTTTGTTGATACTTTTGGATTAGGACTTGATTTTTTCTAATTTTTCGTTTTAGATCAGAAATTCATCTCTTTTGGTAGACAATCTATTTTGGTTGAAAATTCAACTATTTGTTTAAAAATTCGTTTTTTGAGAATTTAATTATTTGGTTCAAAATTGTACTATTTCATCAAAAATTCTATTTTCTGCAAAAAATTTGGCTTTTTGGCTTTAAAATTTAACTAATTGGTTCAAAATTCAGCTTTTTGTTCAATATTTGTTAATTCAGACTCGATTATTTTCGTGAAAATTCGTCTTTGTGGATTAAAAATTTATCTCTCTTTGTAAAAAAACTTTTTTTGTTGAAAATTTAACTGCATTTTACAAGATTTGTCTGCTTTGCTTAAAAATTTAATTATTCGGTTGAAAATCCAAAGGTTTTTGGTAAGTTTAGTTTTTACAGTGAAAATTTAACTATTTCGTTAAAAATTCCACTATTTTGTTAAAAATCCACTTAATTTTCAGAAAATTCAATTATTTTGTTAAAAATTGAACTATGTTTTTAAAGTTTGGTCTACAATGCAACTTCTTTGTTGAAAATTCAACTATTTTATTGAAAATTGAACTGTGTTATAAAAAATTTGTCTGCTTGGCTACAAAATTTAATTATTCGGTTAAAAGTCGAACGGTTTTTGGTCAGTTTAGTTTGTAGATTGAGAATTACTGTATTTTGTTAAAAATTCCACTATTTTATTGAAAATCTAATTAATTTTTAGAATAATTAATTATTTTGTTAAAAATTGAACTATTTTGTTAAAGTTTGGTCGACAATGCAACTTTTTTGTTGAAAATTCTACTATTTTATTGAAAATTTAACTGTGTTGTAAAAAATTTGTCTGCTTGGCTACAAAATTTAATTATTCGGTTGAAAATCAAACGGTTTTTGGTAAGTTTAGTTTGTCGATTGAGAATTGAACTATTTTGTTAAAAATTCCACTATTTTGTAGCAAATCTAATTAATTAAAAATGTTTTAAATTATTCTGTTAAAAATTGAACTATTTTGTTAAATTATGGTCGACAATGCAACCTTTTTGATGAAAATTAATCTTTGTAGATTGTAAATTATACTATTCAATTAAAAATTCTATAGTGTTCTAAAAAATTTGTCTTTTTGGCTTAAAAATTGAACTATAAAGTTGGAAATTCACCTGTCTTGGTCAAGCTATGTTGATTGAGACTTAATTATTTTCATATCTTTTGATAGAAAATCTTTTTTGGTTGAAGATTTAACTATTTTGTTGATAATACAATACATTTTGACTTGAAACCTTAGGAAATTAAAGCGCTCGATATTAAATTCTATCTTGATTCTATCTATTAAATCTTTTTACACTAAATCTAAATTAATTTTATTCTGAATAATTTATCCCTCTATGTTCGTGAAAAATCACGCTAGTCCACTTGTTTTCACGGCATTTCGGATTGTAATCTATTTTCCAAAAAATCTGAAATTTCTCAAACTCTTCTAAAGATTATTATTTATGTACTTGGCTAAAAAGAAATCTAAGAAAAAATTTAAATGTATAATTCCACTCTCTTTTCTTGAGTGCGACAAACGGACGAACGTGTCAAATTAAATTTTAAGAGTTTGTCACCGATTTTTTAAGTTTACGTAAGGTCCAAGCTACGCTAAAGACTAATGTAAAACTAAAGTATATTTTCGATTTAAATCTACACTGAAGACAATTATTTGTCTGCGAAACGTCCCCTTCCAAAAATCGCGAAGCTTTTCCCAGGAAGCGTGTAGCTCGAGCCCCCACTTTGGCTTATTTGCTGACTGATTAGCCAGTTACTCCTTATGTGGTGGATAAACAGGTAGAACTCGTATGTTTGAAAAAGACATTAACATTTTTTATGAGCCTCTTTCGAACGTCTATGCGACTACGGAGAACCGTAGGACGTGCTTTTGCACCTTCGAAAGGCCGTCCCGTCCCCAAGAAATTACATTTAAACATTTTTTTATCCTTTACCTAGTTATGAACCTATGGTACGTTCCGTGAAATTTTATGTATTCTACTTTTATTTTTTTATGTGCTCGGAACTTTCTCTGGATTCAGACAATTTTAGGAGATTAGGGGCCGTACTTCAATTGCGACAATGCTACACATTGTTTTCTCACCCTTTCCTTCAAACAACATAATTATTGTTTTATTTACTTTAATTTTGAGGCCCATGTTCGTCGTGCTGAAAATGCTAACCCACGTACCCTCATTGTCTCGAGATCCACAACTTCTTCGTGAAAAAGGGATATTCTTACATTACCAATTTTTGAATATTTTTTACCCCGCTGTCCATCCTCGTTAACAACCGCAGTTTCGTCTTTTAACATCCCCCCATCCTAATAAATTGTTCTATTGTGTCTCTTTTTTAACCAAAAAGAATCTTTAAAAAATGTTAACCAAGTATAGCTCAATTCTTAAAACAAAAAAGATAAATTCCCAACGAAATATTTAATATTTCATATTTGAACATTACATTTTTTTAACCAAAAATGGAATAGTTACAGTTATAGCTTAAAAAATTAAGTTTAACAACAACAAAAAATAATTTTCTGCCAGTTTAATAGAAAAAAGACCAATTCAAATAAAGTACTAGAATCCACAGCCAGAGGATTAATTTTTCACCCAAAAAGACGAATTTTCAGAAAATACTAAAAATATTCTAAAAAACAGTTGTATTTTCCACCCTATATGAATTTTCAAAAAATAAGAATAATCTTCTAACCTAAAGGACGAATTTTCAATAAAAATAGATGAATTTTCCTTTAAAAAAGAGTAAATTTTTTACCAACTAGTTGATTTTTTGAATAAATAGTTTAATTTTTAAATATATGGTAGAATGCCCTGCAAAATCAGTTGGGTTTTCAAGTCAAAAAGGCGAATTTTGTACAAAGCAGTTGAATTTTCAAGCTTAAAACTGAATTCTCAACTAAACAGGTAATACTTGATATTTCAACCAAAAACTTTTTTTATTTGAAATATAAATCAGTTTAATTCAACCAAAGAAGTCAAATTTTCAGCAAAATAATTCAATCCTTAACAAAATACATGAATTTTCAACAAAAAATTTATTTTTTCTTTTCATAGGGAATTAATATTATTACTGAAAATGTTACTTTTTTTTAAATTGATTTTTTTCTGGTTAAAAATTAATTCATTTCGTTGGTAATTCATCTTCTTTTGTAGGAAATGATTTTCTTGGTTAAAAAACTGATAATTATTGATGAATTTTCATCTGTTTGGTTAAAAATTTAACTATTTTCTAAAAATTTGTAAATTTTTTGGTTCAGAATTAATAAAATTGTTATCGTTGAAAATGTACGTATTATATTTTAGATTGAAAATTGTCATTTTAAATTGAAATTTAATCTTTTCTGTTTAAAAATTCGTTTTTTAGAGCAATTTAATCTTTTTTGTTAAAAAATTGATCATTTTTGTTGAAAATTCATCTCTGTAGTTAAAAATTAAAATCTTTTCTTCATAATGATTGTTTTATTTAAACAATATTAATTATTTTTTTGCTAAAAATTCACTTTTTTACAGATAATGAATCTTCTTGGTTGAAATTACATATTTTCTCGATAAAAATGCAATTACTTTTTGAAACTGAAAACGTAACGGTCCCATTGTTGCTGAGAAATTTATTTTTTTTAGTGGAAAGATAAATTATTTCCTTAATAATTCATATTTCCTAATTGAGAATTACCTTTCTCGTTAAAAATTCTTCTTTTTTGCTTTAAAAGTTTACTGTTTTATAAAAAAACTCGTCAGTTTTGACTGTACTAAAAAAGTCTGGTTAAATTAATCAGAATTCCGACTAAATATGCCCTTACATTTTTTTCTGGTTAAAACATAAGACCTTAAAAGTACCAAAACATAAAAATTTGATATTTACTACAACTTAAGAAAAATGGCTCTGTAAATTCGAGAGCAATAAAACACAGCTTCGGTACTTTGATCTTTTATCTAATTTCAATTAGATTTTCTTCCAGTTTTATTTTATGAATTATTGTATCTCATGGGATGAATTTCGTACAATGGAACTTTTATTCGAGAGAGCATTTCTCTCAGAATATAAACTAGAAAAAGAAATGACGAGAACGTCGAGATTTACGGATACGGGAAGGCATTTAGCACTTCTATGGAGGTATCGCTTTGATAAATGGACTTTAACAGAGCAATGGATAAGAGGAATAAAAGGCGAGAGAAAAATTGGGAAAAGAACCCTGTTTTCAAGCTATTTTGCAAAAAAATTAAACACTGAATTAGCAGTTATGAAAAAATATAAATAAATAAGTGGCCGATTTCATATGACATCGGGTAGTCTGATGATTAGATTCATTAGTAATATTAATGGATAGTTTCTTTCTGGCACTACAAAGAAATAAAAAGAAAATTTAAAAAATTACACCGTCTGGAACTTTCTGAACTATTTGAAATTTTTTAATAATTTGAAAGTAATAGTATCATGATTTAACGCTTTTATTTAGTTTTGAATCATATGCAAATATTGACATATTACAATAACAAAATTTTTTAATACTTAGCAATAATGAACTTTTTGTTTAAACACTTATAAATAAAATATTCACATCTGAACAATTTGAGATAAGTTAAATTTCAGATTGCAAGATTAAGGCTTTCAAATTTTAGAACATTTGGTAGAGGATTTTTTTGTTCTTTTTTACGTTTTTATTTAGTTCGAAAAAATAATTTTTTATTTTAAATTATTTTTTAAATTGAAAAATAGTTTAAAATTAATAGTTAATAGTTTTAAAAAATTTTATGGAGTTGAAAGGGACGAAATTAGATTTATTTTTCCTGAATTGGAAGAGGTAATTTTTTTGTTAGCATTTTTATTGAGTTTAAGGGGGGGGGGGAGGTTTAGTTTTAATTTTTTCTGTATTAATTTTTTTTACTGTTTTTATTTAGTTGGAAGGGAGGCTAGATCGACCGTTTAGAATTCGTTTTTTCTGCGTTTAGAGATTTCCACACAAAAAATTTGCTTAAATGAAATTTTTTTTTAAAATTCAAAATAAATCAATACGATATCTAGCGTATTTGTTCGCGTCTTTGAGACGCATCGACTGACCTTTTGTTGAACCTTCGATGACTCCAGTACCGATTAATGAAGTGTCAATAAAATTTGTGTATTCTTTTTATATGAGAAAAACCTTACTAATATTAGGAATATTACAGTATCGTATTTGACATGTTTGTTCGCATCTTCGAGACACGTCGAATGGCCTATTTAAGAAAAACTTGCCTAATGTAAGGATTACAACAGTTATTATATCATATACTTATTCGCGTCTTCGAGGCGCATTGGTTGCCCAAATTAAGAACCTTTCATGACCTACCATAAACAACCAATATCGTTTTTAATTTTGTTAACAAAATTATTTTAGTTGTTTATAAGAGGACGTTTTTATATTGGGAATATACCAGTACTACATTCTTTTGATGACCATTCTTGAAAAATCAATAGCTATGTACTTAGAAATTAAAAAAAAATAATAATAACATTTTTTTTATGAAGAAAACTCTGATTATAGTTTTTAATAATGTATAACACTACTGTTAGTTAAAAACTTGTTCACTGTAACAAAACACAGCGATTGAAATTTTGGTAGGCTCTCTAATCTTCAGAAAGTAAAATTTTCGGTAAAACAGAAACATGAGCTTGAAAAATATCGAAAGTATCCATTTTTTATATTCTCATCCTAATTAGAAGGTGTTAGTTTTATTTTTTAAGGGAAAAATCTTCTTCTTAAGGAAACAAATTGGAAGTAGACGAGGCTATTTTTTTCTTTTAATACATTTTGATTTAATACAAACAAGAAACAATTTTTCAGATAAACAATAATTGTTATATTTGAAGGATGCATCAAAACAAATTGATTTTGGGGATATACAAAAAATATAAATAGATCGAAAAAATTTTCTCGGAAGTAAACTTGAATCATTTTGTATTAATTGTATTTCCTGCGAGGCAATTATATATTGTGAAGAAAATCTAGGGGAATTTGATGTAGCTTTTGCGTGTCCAAATGGTGTTACCATAGGCGCCTGTGCTAATACCCAATATTGCTTAGAATTTGAAAGAGCAGACTGGGTTCATTCCACCTTTATCTCACGGAATGGACCTATTCGTGCGATAAGTTATTAACTGCAGTAATGAGCTCTTTCACTCAGATCATATAAAACATCTCCTTTTTTCAAGAGAAAATGACGATTATGTGTTTTCACAAACATGTGCAACTTTTTCCCTTCACAAATATTTATTTTCGATTCAAAATTTTTATTTTCTATTGCCATTAAGCAAAAATAATTTTGTACACAAATTAATATTTTTAATAATATTCTCTATGAATAATTCTACAAAGTGGCATTCTTTTCTGAATATTAAACTTTTTATTAAATTATTATTTATTGACAGTTACCAAATGAAGCAATTGAACAAACAAAAATTATTTAAAGATATTATTATTTTTTATAATTATCTTTTCATATATTATGGCTAGATAATTGCCGATTTTTATAAGATTTTCCAATTTTGTTAATTTTTCAAATATAGTAAGGTAATAATTAATTCAAGGTAAAAAAAATATTTGTCGCAACAATTTATTATTATTTTAAATAATATTCTCTTTGAATACTGCTTTCACATATTAATGCTAGACAGTTGCTACTTCTTATGAAATTTACCACTTTTTCTTCATTGTAACTTATATTGAATTAATAATTAATTGAAGGTAAAAAGCATATTTGTAAAAACAATTTTTAAAAAATTATATTTGCTTGGAATAATGCTAGAAAGTAGCGGATTTTCCTGAAATTTTCATTTTTGTGTCCACTTTTCAGTTATAACAAAGTAATCATGGTTAAAATTAAACAAAAATAGTTGTTTAAACAAACAAAATTTTTTATAA
>NC_046660.1:37834483-37852517 GCF_010883055.1 Belonocnema kinseyi | reverse complement strand
AATCACGTAAGCAATACGTGAAATGCATTAATATTCAATCAAATCAATAAGATTTCAACTCAAAATGATTATCCAAAAATAGCAAAATTAAAATTTTCATTTGAAAAATTCATTTTCAATTAAGAAAATAAATAATGTGCAACAAAATAGTTAAATATTCAACGAAAGTAAGAAATCTTCAATAAATAATTTTTTTTGTTATGAAAAATAGTTGAATTAAACAAAACCAAAAATAATTTTTGAAAAAATTAGTCAAATCGTAAAATTAATTGCAATGTTCAAACCAAGAAGAGGAACTTTCAACAAAAGAGTTACATTTTAATTCACATTTTTTATCAGTCAACAGAGAAAAAGGATCAGATTCAAATGTTTAATTTTCAAGCCAAAAAAGGCGAATATACTACAAATTACGAGTACTTGAATTTGTAACCCAAAACTTTTGAAAGCACATAAAAATATCTAGGCATATTGAAATAATTGAAAAATCCTTTCAAACTTTTGAAATATCCTAAAATATTTTAAATCCTTTAAAATGATTTGAAATCCCTTGAAACTTTTTAAAACTCTTGAAAATTTCTCTGAATTTTTTTAAATACCCTAAGATCTCTCAAATTCTTTGAAAACACTTGAAATTATTGCCATCCACTAAAATTTTCGTAAGATTCTAGAAATCCTTGTACATTCTTTTAAATCCCTTGCAGTTTTTTAAAGCTCTTAAGAATTATGTGGAATATCTAAAATACCCTGAAAACTTCAAAATTCTTTTTAAGTCCCTCAAATGAATAAAATTGATTAAAAAATCTTTAGAATCTTTTAAAATATCTCAGTCTTTAAAAATCTTCAATATCTTTGGTATCACCTTGAAAGATTTTAAAATGGTAAAACCCTACGAAATACCTTAATTATTGTGAATACATTTTTTTATCCACTATAATATTATAAAATCCGGTGAAATTCTATAAATCTTGGTAATATCTCCTGAAAACCTGAAAAATTTATTAAAATACGTAGAGAGCTTTTAAAATTCCTATAAAATTGTTCCAAATCTTTCGAAATTCAAAGAAATTCCTTAAAACCAAATGCAAATATTTTCAAATCTCTTGAAATGATTCGCATCCTTGGGAGTGTTAAAAATACCTGAAAATATTTTTAATGCTTCAGAATACTTTCAAATTATTGAAATCTATTAAAAATTACTTGGAATCTTTTAAAATATCCTAAAATATTTCAAAGTCTTTCAACCGTTCCACAAAATTTGAAACTTTCTAAGGCTCTTAAAAATTCCTTGGATTTTTAAAGAATATCATATCATCTTGAAAGTTATTTGAAAACCCTTAAAATTAATAAAATCAATTAAAAATTTCTTTACTAAAAATAAATTCTTCCATTGACAAACAAATTAATCAGTACAATATATTTTTAGGGATAAAAAATGATTTGGTCAACTTCCTATTTTTTTCAAAATCTGAGAATCAATAGACAAGTTCTGAATAGAATATTTAAAAATATATATTTTTCTACTGAATTCTGGGGGATCTTCGCCTGGGGTGATTGGTTAAAATAAAAAATTCAAGATTAATATTGATTTTTTACCTTGTAAACCAAAAAGTTGACCAGGTTTTGAAGGTACAACCCAACCACCATAAAGAAGTGATGCCGATGCTAAAGATGCTGCCGAATATCCGGAAGTATCAGCTAAAATTCCTTCTGGACAAGGACCTCCTGCAGTGTAAAATCCACCAATGATTCCTGAAATTTATTGTATATTTTAAACATATTTTTACGAATTATTGCACAAAATGAATACAATTTTGTGTTATTATAATTAAAAATATATCAATTTTCGGATTCAATACATAAATAATTCTTGTTTTCGTTCTGTTTCCTAAATTAACATCATCATGTACATAAAAAATGTATGTATATAAAAACTTAAAATTATGTTTAAATACTAATAAAAAATAGAGTTTTTCAAGATAATAATGTATAGCTGAACTAGCGATATTTACCTTTGATTTTAAATTTAAAAAATTCATTTTCAACTAGAACGTTGGATCTCAAACAAACAAAAATTAATTTTCATAAGGTAGCTTACATTTTAACGAAGTCACTTAATTTTTAATAAAAAAGTTTATTTTTTAACCAGGATGATCAGTTTTCTACAAAAAAAAAATTAATTAAAAAAAGAATTTAAAAAAAAATAGTTAAATTTTCCACAAAAGTATTAATTTTCAACAAAAAATAAAGAATTTTAAAGTGAAGTGGTGAATCTCTAAAAAAAATTTAACAAAGCAATTGAACTTTTCAACCACTTTGAACTAAAAAATGAATTTTCACCCAAGCAACTAATAGCTGATATTTCAACCAAAAAATATTTCAATTTTAAATAAAAAACAGTTGATATTTCAATAAACGAACCAATATAAACATAACGCCTAACAATTTTTACAAAAAATGGAGTAATTAATTTTTTATTAGAAAAATAATTGAATGTTTAACTAAAAAATATCAGTTAACCAGGAACTGAATAGTTCAAATTTCAATTAACAACATTAATTTTCAAAACAAAAAAAAATTTTCAACATGATATTTACATTTTTAGCCAAATAATAAAATGCTTTGCCACAAATTATATAGACGATTTTCCTACAAAATATGATTTTCTAATTTTCATTTTTTAATAAATTTCAATAAATTAAAAGTACTTAACAAAATATTAGAGTTTTTTTTAGTTTAGAGATTTTAAATAGAAAATACTTTATTTATATGAGAAAAACTTTTTCGATATTCAAAATACAGCAAAACGATATCTTGTGTATATTTGTTCGGGTCATTGAGCCACATCAATTGACCTATGGATGAACTTTTTATGACTCATCATCAGTACCGATTTATGAAATTTCGAAAAAATTTGTATATTTTTTTATGTGAGAAGAAAATTGTTTCTATTAGGAGACTAGAGGCATGTATGTTTTAAATTTCATAACAAAATTATTTACTTTCTTTTTATGAAGATTTTTTGAAAATTAGAAATATAGGACTATTGTAATTGTTGTCATTATTCGCGTCTTCAAGACGCGTTCATTGACCGGTTGACGAACTTTCGATAATTATTATTGACCAGTCCATAGTAAGTTAAACAGCTATTCATTTTGGCAGAACATATCGATTGTTTTTTTGATGCGCTTTCTGATTTTCTGAAAATAAGATCTTTAGTCGGACAGAAGCATAAGCTTGTAAACATTTATTTTTTAGTTTTGTTGGAAAAAAACCTCCTTTATTTCAATGTTTCAATAAAATAAAAGTATTTGAATTATTTTAGGGTATTTTCAAAGATTCCTATGGATTTTCAATAGATTTAGGACCCAATTTGGGCACCCAGCACAAAATGTTCCTACTGTAATTTAAAAAAAATCCCCTTTAAAAAAATGTCCTAATGAAACCCTTAAACAAAAATAAAAAAGAGGAAAGAAAAGTGAGAAGGCACTTTTTTATTTTTGTCCAAAGGTTTTTTAAAGGATGTTTTTATGTTTTATGTTCAAATTTGGTTGTTGGATTCTTGGTTTTATTTTCAGGAATTCTATACATAAACTTAATTAATAAACGTTAAATAGGGTTTTGAATTTAATCTAACTTAAATTTCTGAAATTTTGGTTTTATGACCGGCAGATCCCCGCCTTTTGCAAACATGCACCGGCCATCTATTCAGAGCATAATTATTAAGATCTTCATATTTTGACATTCCAAATTAATTTCACAGATTAATTTGATTAAAAAATCAAATATATCGTTATTTTTATGTTTATTTATTAGGATAAAAAATTCATACATAATTTGTATGTTGCAAAATATTATAAAATCATGATCATTTGTTGCAAATAAATTTTGTTTTACTGAGTGCGAAGATGTGGAAAATAAATGTTATCATTTAAAAAAATATTTTTAGTCTGGATTAAAATCAATCTACCAATCAAGTGTTTTGCAGGTAGGAAGTAGATTTTTTAATTCTTTATTAGTAAAGTATAAATAATTTGCAACAAAATTACTCTTTGAAACCGATGTATATAATATTTTAAGAAAATAATATTACCAGCTTTTTGGTTTAGACCCATTTATTTGTTATAGAATTAAAATGTTTAACCTGATAACAAATTAAGAATCTACTTCTACCACTATATTTCCAATGATTTTATTGGAATTTTTAGTCAAAACGTTAATTTAGAGACAAAATATTAATATAATGAATTAATAAAGATTTCTTACTCAAAAGATCATTATTTTAAAGCTTTTAAATATATATTTGGAAATGATAATGAATTCGACCAAAAATAAATATTTTCACTTACCAGGATGAGCTGCCGGAATAGTCATCGACTTCAAAAATTGTCCTTCGTCCTGATCCTCCCTTTCCTCAAAATTATGTTCTATCTTCCTAAGACCCTCTTTTTCCGAAAAAACTTCATCCTTCTTAGTTTCCTCTTTTCCCAAAATACTGTCTATCGAAAACACACTATTCACTACAGGAGAAACTTTTCTCAAATCACTCCCCGTGCTTCTAAAAATTTGTTCACTTCCATTGCTCGAGTCCGACGCATAACTCGAAGTTTCCGGATGAAAATTCCGATTTTCTTCATTTCTTTTCGATAAGCTGTCATCCTGATGACCAATGTTCTGCCGGAAATTAAGGATCATTTGGTGACCTTCATTCTGATCCTTCCAAATTTCCATTTTTGATGTCACGATCAATTTAGCCATTTTTTTACACAAAATAAACCATAATTCTCTATTTCCGGTTTTTGTGCCTGAAGGATTTGAATTGCAGAAAACAGTGCTCAAGTGATGAAGTCATTTTATGATAATTTTAAATTACGCTCTGAAGTAAATTCTATCCACTTTTTGATTTAATTTGGTCCAATATTTTTATTTTTTTGTAATAAAAAATAAATTTGAGTAATATTTTTTGGAAGTTTTTAGTAAGCTCTTCCGGTTTGGCTTTGAACACTTCTCGTATCGTTCACCATCAACGACTGATCCTTGCTTAATCCCCTCTTAAGAGGCCAAAAGCAACTACTTCTAAACGATGACAGGTGGCACGTGTCTGTTATCAGGAAGGACCACCCCCACAGAATCCCCACCATCAACTCCTGGCTGCAGAGACGTCCTCCAAAGGTGGGAAGAATGGAACTCTTTATTCTTCACACCTAACTGGGAAAACCCAGAAAAATGTATTTCGTGTTAATGAACGAGAGAGAAAAAACTAAAAATTCCTCCAAAAATTCGGTCCAGGAGAGTTCGATTACGCCGGATTATTTGGATTACCTTGAATTAGCTATATGTATAGAAGTACACTAAATTACAAAAGATTATTGTAGATTACACCGAATTTGCAACCAAAAAGGATTGCTTTTCAACAAAAACCAAAAACATACACTTTTAATCCAGAGAATTAATTTTTTAACAATAAAAAAACATACTTTTTAACCAAATAGTTGATTTTTCACATAAAAAATTCAAATTCACAATAAAAAATGGAATAGTTTAATTTCTAGGTAAAAAAATTAATTTAAAAAAAAAAAGAATTTTCAAGCGATAAGATCAATTATCGACTAAAAAAAAGACTCATTCGATAAGCTCATTCGATTCCCAGGTATCAAAGAGAGAGCACCTGTGCTCATGGGTGCTATCAATTTCTACCAATTAAGTTTTTCTTAACTTGATAAGGGTATACTGTACGAGAAGCGAAAAGTTGCTAATACAATTTTATTTATTTTTTTATTTGTATTTTGAATGTTATTTTATTGCAATTTGATGATAATAAAAATAAAAAAGACGAAAGAAAGAAAAAAAGAAGGAAGTGGATGTGGTTGGCCGCCTTCTCATTTTTCTTTCCTCTTTTTTATTTTTGTCCGAAAATTATTATTATTACTTTTTTTCATTTTTCAGATTACAATAGGATTTTTTTTGTTTTTTGTTTTTATTTGTTCATTGCGGTTTTTTAACAGGAGTTTGCATCAATTTGATTATTGGACGTGAAATAGGATTTTTAATTTATATTTTAATCTAATTTAAATTTCTTAAATTTTTCAAAAGACTTCAAAAAATAGGCATTTTTTACAAAATACATGAATTTTCAAACAAAAATTAACTTTTCAAACAAGAATTAAATTTATAAATAGGAAGAAATATTTTCTACTCAAAAAGACGAATTTTCAACAACATTCATGAACTTACAACGAATTATATTGAATTACATTAAAAAGATATATTTTCAACAATACAATTTCAACTTTAAACTAAAAAAGATCAATTTTCCACTAAAATTAGAAGAGTTACAATTTAAGTGAGAAACTTTATTTTCAATAAAAAAAGAAAACAATTTTCCACAGAATAGTTGAATTTTCTACTACAAATACGAATTTTAAAAAGGTGACTTTTTGACTAAAATGGATACTTTTCAAACAAAATTGTTTAATTTTAACCAAATAGATGAATTTTAAACCGAATATTTGATTTTTCAAACAAGAAGAATTATTTTCACCCTAAAAAGACGAATTTTTAACCAAATATATTCATTTTGAGCAACTATTTGATTTTTTAAATAAAAAAGAAAAATGAACAGTTCGATAATTTCCACCAAAAATGGAATATCTAATCTTTCAGTTAAAAACAACCAAAGAAACCCATTAACAACAAAAATTATACCTTTTAACAAAATTCTTTAATTTTCAACAAAAGTTCAGGAATTTTTCATATAGTAGTGAAAATATCAATTAAAAGCATTCTTCTCTGAAAACGTCTGTTTTCCTAGATGTAAAAAGAGAAAATTTCAGTCTTTCGGCAATTAAAAACATAAATTTTTACCAAGAATATTTTTTTTCCGAAAAAAAACTTTCAACCATATAGTTGTATTTTCAACTAAAATAGATAAATTTGCAATGAAAAATTAAATATTCAGATAAAAAATGAATTTTTAAAGCAAAAAAGAAAAAATGAATTTCCACCAGAAATATCAATTTTGAAATGGAAAAGACAAATTTTTAACAAAACAGTTGACTTTTTAACAAACAGGATACTTGTTTAAATATATTTCTAAACAAATTACTGGAAATTTAAATATTCCAGATGAAGATTTACCATTCGGTAAAAACTTAACTGTACGTTGGAAAATTGATGTTTTTGGTTAAAAAGTTTTCGTTTAAAAACTCCACTATTTGATAAAAAATTAATGTAATTTGTTCAAAATTAAAGAAGTTTGTTAAAAATTAAACAATTAGTTAAAAAGTAAGCTTTCTGTTTGAAAAGTCATCTATTTTGTTGGAAATTGGGCTTTTTCGGTTTGCTAGAAATTCATCTAATTGGTTAAAAATTTAAGAATTTTGTTAAAAACAATCGTTTTCTGCTATAATTTTATATAATCCAGAGTATTCCTGTACAATCTTAAGTAATTGTAGGTAATCCAGAATAATTCTGTATATAGAGCTAATTCAGGGTAATCCAAACAATCCGAAGTCATCTACCTCCAGTGAACCCAATTTTTTGGGACACCCCCCCCCCCCTGGTTCTGATAAGCGATCTAATATAAAATATATAAAGATTGGATTTGCGCAACATTTCTCTTTGGCAATAAGGACCCCCTTGTGGAAACTTGAAAGCTTGGAGTGATAAAAAAGCCTTCTATTGGTTCTGGAAGCGCATGCTTTTCTGATAGTAACCGCCCTATTTTTACCCCTAAGTCGGGGCTGTCAGAAAACTGATGGATCGTACTTTCAACCCCCAAATGGTTATGGCAATGGATAAACGCCTCTTCCATTCCCGGCGCGTGAACGACGTGAAAAATACCACAAAACACCTTAGCACGAACCCCAATATATTTTCCACCTGAGATCGATCCCAACTGGACCATTTTCACATTTAATGCTGAATGCATGAGTACAAGCGAAGTATCTCTAATTTTAAAAGACTATGTTAAATATTAATTTCTCACTATTTTTATTTTAAAAAATTCTATTGCATATTGAAAAATTACAGACTAAGTGCATTTTTAATCATTCTCTTGGCGACAGAATATGTTCTTTTTGAGAGAAAATTAGAGGCACGTGCATTTACAACCAAACAGTGGAACTTTCCAACCTACAAAGTAACAAAGTCGATTTCTCTACCAAAATTCTTAAGAAAAAAAACTTGGTTTATTTTCCAACCTTTATTACAGATTTTACAGAGAATCTGATGTGATTTGAAAACGTTACATTATTATTTTAGATCAAAATTCATTTTTTTACTTGAAAATGTTACTATTTTGTTGAAAATTAATTTTTTCGACTGAAACTTCAACTATTACGTGCTTGGTTTGACATTTATATTCTTTACTTAAAAATTCACTTTCTTGGATGAAAATTAGTTTCCTTGTTTGAAAATTTAACTACTAGGTTTGAAATTTCTTTAAAAATTCAAAATTTGGTTCGAAAATGTATGTATTTTGTTCAAATTAATAATTTATTAAGGAAAATTTATCTCTTTGATTCAAAATGATTTTTTTGTATTCAAAGTTAATTTTTAACTGAAAATTGTACTGCTCCCTTTTTGGATAACATTTTTTTAATAGAAATTCAATATTCTTGGTTGAAAGTTCATCTGTTTGGATGGAACTTTCACTGTTTTGTTGAAAATTCTTCTATTTCGTTAAAATTTATCTTTTTTAGGTTGAAAATGCAACTGTTGGTTTACAGAATTCATTTTTCTTGGTTGAAGCTTAATTATTTTAGTATACAATTAATTTCTTTGTTAAAAATTGAACTATAATTTTGTTAAAAATTCGTCTCTTTTTGTTGAAAATGAATTTTTTTAAATAAAAATTTAATTATTTCATTTTTTTGTCGAAAATGTAACTTTTTTTATAGACCTTGAATCTTCTTGTTTGAAAATTGTTCGGTTTGCAGTAGAAAATTCAACCATTTTGTTGAAAATTTTTCTTTTCTGGTAGAAAATTCGTTTGTTGGGTTAAAAATTAACTTCTTTCCTTAAAAAATTAACCATTTTGTTCAAAATTGGTATTTCAGTTGGTAGAAAATTTATCTTTTGGGTTACAAGTTCAACCATTGGGTTAAATATTGGGGGGGGGGGGTGGAAAATTTATTATATTAGTAACAAATTAATTTCTTTGCATAAAAATGTAACTATTTTCTTAAAAATTCATTTTTTTATGAATTTTTTTAACTAAAAATATAAATATTCTATGTTATTTTCAGATTTATTTTAACTTAAGTTGACAATTCCTTTAAAAATGTACAATTTGTTTAAAAATGATTCCTTTCATTGAAAATTGTTTTCTTATTATTCGAAATTTATTTCTTTAACTGGAAATTTAACTATTTTTTTTCGAAAATGTATCTTTTTTGATAAACATTTAATCTTTTTATTTGAACTTACATCTGTTTGGTTGCAAACTTAACTACTTTGTTGAAAATTTGTCCTTTTTTTGGTGGGAAATTGATCTTTTGGATTAAAAATTGATTTATTTGCTCAAGAATTTAACTATTTTTTTCAAAATTCATTTTTATTTGTACAAATTGATTTTTCTTATTGAAAATATACCTATTTTGTTTTTGTTAAAAATTAAAATTTTTTATTTTAAAATTTCCTTCTTGTCTTATTCGGGTTGAAAATTTAATTGTTTTTGTAGAAAATCCATATTTTTCAGTTATAAATTTAACTTTTTTTGTCTAAAATTATTCTTTTTGGTTCGAAAATTAGTCTGTTTTGGTTATGGACTCAAATAACTTGTTAGAAATTCTTAGTTTTTTGTTTATTTGAATTGTTTTGGATTGAAAATTAAAACATTTTTGTGCGGAAATAACAATTATTACACTTTTTGTTAAGATTCAATTTTATTATAGAAAATTCATTACTTCGGTTAAATATTGAACTATTTTGTTGAAAATTCCCTTTTTCTTGATTGAAAATAAATTATTTCAACTGAAATTTTTTTTAAATCTTTTTTTTTCTTTATTCTTTGATCTAATCTTTTTGAGCAAGTTTTAGTTTTCATGAATAATTATTTCAATTTAAATAATGTAGTGAAAAGGTTGAAAAATTGTAATTCTTCGATTATTTAAAAACTAGAACTTTGACTTATATGTGACGGAATATTTTTATCTTTGCTTAATTAATAAAATTTTAATTTATGCCAAAAAGTCAATTTATTTAGAGGATAGATGAATTTGTTACCCAGTACTTTTCTACAAAAACAGTGAATTTTCAATCGAAACGAGATTAATTTTCAGTCAAAAAAGACAAATTTTGACAAAATGGTTGAATTTGCAAACTGAAAAAAATGACTTTTAAACTAAATAGGTAAAGTACTTCTTTTTACCTTTTTTTTCGATAACTAAGCTTTTTTATTTAAAATTCCATGTTAGATTTTTTTGAAAAGCCCAAGGACACGGGTTAATGATGATCGATTTAAAAAAAATAATAGAGAATTTCGTTTTCCCAAAAACGAATGAATTGGAGGGAATCGATTACCAAACATCTTTATTAAAAAAAACAATGGATACTTTCAATATTTTTCAAGATTTCTTCATGTATGTAACGTAAACTTTTTTTTAAACATTCCAAGTTGCTATTATTTATTCAAGAACGGCCGTCAAAAGTTTGTTAATATGTCATTCCACGCGTCTCGAAAACGCAAAAAATTACATCAAATGCAATACTATTATATTCAAAATTTAAAAAAAACTCTTCACATAAGCAATTAAAATTTTTTTTACATAATTTTAAAACGATATTTTTGGTTTATTGTAGATCATGAAAGATTCTTCAATTTGACAATCGCGTCGTCTCGACTGCGCGAACAAATATATAAATATTATTGTATTCTCAATATTAACCAAGGTTTCCTCACATCAACAAAATAAAAAATATATTTTTTAAATTTATAAATTGTTATTGCTCGATCATGAGAGGGTCATCGAAGGTGCATCACTAGGTTATTATACGTATCTCGAAAACACAAACAAACATGTCCGATACAGCATTGTAATATTCCTATTTCCTGAAATAAACAAATTTTTTCTCATATAAACAGAATACTGAAATTTGTTTAAAACTTCACAAGTCGTTACTGGTAAGTCCTAAATGTTTCAATTGATCGATCAAAGCGTCCCGAGAGCGCAAACAAATACGCTACATTTAGTTTTGTTGTATTTTTAATATCAAAAGCTTGTTTCTCATATTTGTAAGCAGAATATACTATTTTCTTAAAACATTATTAATTGACACTAGTAAATGTTATAAAAGTTCCAACAATAGGTCGATCGATGTTATTCGAAAACGCGAAAAAATTGGCTAGACATCGTATTGTCCTATTTCAAATATCAAAAAAGTTCTTCTCATATAATCAAGGTAACATTTTTGTTTTAAACGTCTAAACTTAATAAAAAAAAATTTGGATGGCTGTTCGAAATATGTGAAAAAAAGTATATTTGGGAATTTATGTCAATATGTCTCCCTCCATGAGAAAGAAAAATTAATTATAATAATAGAATTTTTCAATTTTAAAAAAATTTTAGTATCTAAAATGTTTTTGTCGTTTATATCTCATTTTATATCGTTTCAGAACTAATTTTTCACATTTTGGGGTTCTTATTGACCAAATGTGGCAATTAGATTGAAATATAGTGCATCCAAGTGGTTTTTCACACCCTACGATTGAAATGATCCATCAAGCACCTGAAATAGGGTGTTCTGGTTATCCAAAATTATTGGGAGACTCTAGTCTATTATAAAATAACATCTGGTCCTTTTACATAATATTAAGCACTGAAATCTCTCTCCTGAGCAAACAAATATTTCAACTTTCGATGAGTTGTCAATATTCAACAACATAAATAATATTTGTTATCAAAATAACAACTGTACAGTGGCTTACTCATAAGAAAAATGATTTGGCGTACATTATTGTGAATTTACTATTATTTATATGCATCAACAAATATTTAAATGATTTAAAAAATTTTATTTTGCAGTATTTAGTTTGAAAATATGATATTTGAAATTTACAAATTTTTACAATTGTATTTTACAATTGGATGATTTTAAATAGAAAAATTTTAAACAGAGGCTTTCAAAATTAAAAACCTTTAAACTAAAATTTTTTAATTTAGAGAATTGCATTAGGGAGGAGATGTAATAGAAAACTAACTTGAATATTTTAAAGTAAAGTCTTCTCTAATTGAATTTTCGTTATGTTTAAGCAAATATGATTTAATGCGAAAATTGAGTAGACATACATTTCGGAATTCAAAAAATAAATTCAACTTCATTTTCTCCGCCCACAATGAAGAAATGTTCAATTGTAAAGCTTTAAAATTAAATTATTCTTTGAAAACGTTCAAAATCAAAAGTAATTTTAAATGGCAAATATTTAAAAATAAAAAAATGTATACTCCATAGACTTTTCAAAATCCAACCAATTCAGTCAGGTTCAAATTTAATACTTTTAGACTTAAATATTATAAATAATTTGTTTTTAATTTTGAACACACAAAACTGTCTGGTTTCTTTATTTCATCGAAATCATATAGTATCAAAATTAAAAACTTTATGGTTACACACTTTTCAGTTTAAAGATTTGTAAGCGAACAATTTTGTATTAAGCACCTCGAGAATAAAATTTAAAAAAGTAGAATTAAAAAAATATTGTTTTAAATTCAAGCCTTAAAATGAGCAGATCTTAAAACCAGGCATTCAATATTGAAGTTATTTTTTATTTGAAAATTTGTCCAAAATGGTCGACATTTCAAACTCAGTTGAAAAAAATTTCTATGGAACAATTGAATAATTCCTTTAATTTTTAATGGTTTTAATTTAAAAATTCTAAATTTTATTGGTAAATGCTGAAAATAACTGAAAATTTAAAAAATTTCAATTTCTAAACGATTAAATTTAATTAAAGTAATACAAATTTGTATGGGTTGGAATCGGAAAATATTCAATTTTTAACGCTTTGAAATTGTAGTCTTTTGAAATGTTAATCTCAAATATTTAATTTTCGAGATTATTAAATTCAAAATAAAATTGTTCAATTCTGAACGCTGTGAACTAGAAATAAGACCATTTCAAATTTCTGATAATGAATTTGTCCAAATTTAAACATTTAAGTTTAACGATTATGAATTTTGAAAGCTTCTAATTAAAATTTTTTTCAATTTTAAATTATCCAATTTCAAACGCTTTCATTCAGAAATGACACAAGTTCAATTCCTTTTCATACAATTTAAAATTTAGTCATTTTTTCAAAATTCTATTTAAAATATTTTGAATTGGAATGTTTTCAACTCAAAATCATTTCATACATTTTTCTGAAATTTCAACCGTTAAAATTCGAAATTATCAAGAAAAATGACGGTCTGGCCAGGGGTAACTAATATTTTCTGAATAAAGAAAAAGGCTTTAATTTTTTTTAATTCTGATATTAGTTTCAATGGTTTCAGTAAAAATAATGAGTTTACTGAAATTTATTGAAGTCAGAATTCTTCAATTTAAAGCATGAGTGGAGTCTAACCTTTTTAGTTTATTTTGTGTGTGTGTGTGTGTGTGTGTGTGTGTGTGTGTGTGTGTGTGTGTGTGTGTGTGTGTGTGTGTGTGTGTGTGTGTGTGTGTGTGTGTGTGTGTGTGTGTGTGTGTGTGTGTGTGTGTGTGTGTGTGTGAAAAGTGAGAATCAACACAAATGTTATAAAAGCCGTATGTCTTCCCCATTTATAAATATTTCAAAATTGTAGATTGAATAATTTATGAATAATGGAAAAAAGTGTTATTAATTTTTGATAAAGCACCCAATAGAAATTTAGTTATTAAATTAAAAAACATAGTAGACATTATAAAATGTGGCAGAATTGAAAGTTACAACCAAAACGATTTAAAAAAAATAATTTTTGGTTATGGGAGACTGATGGTATAATAATATCCCGACAAGTTGTATAATGTCTGGAATGGGATTTTAAATATTATTTTAAATACAATGTATGTGTAAAAAATAATTGTTCATTAATATTATTATTATAATATTTGTTATCATTTTGTATCATTTACATGTATACAAATATACTCCGTTTTTGCCTGGATCATTTACTTAGGAAGGCGCCAGATATTAGACAGGTGAGCCAGTTCCCAAGGAAACAAAGGCCCGGGTACCCCATCTTACCAGCATCCCCTGCGGTCCAGAGTCTCTTTCCTAAAACATTCATAAGAGCATCGTAAGTGGTTTTTAATAAACGTATTTAATCATGGCTATCGGATTTCCTCTAAATCGTTTGGTGCTGACACCACAAAGGATAAAGGGATTAGCCGTGGACCAAAACACGTGTTCATACATTCGATTACGTTGTGTCATCAAAGCAGATTTATGTAAACTTGGGATTATTTCAATCAAGTCTAAACAAACAATTGTTTACAATGTTACTTAATACTGCAAATTTGTCCTTTCAATGAAAGTATTTTTTTGTAAAGAAAAATGAAGTCATTTAAATTTGAAAACTTAAAAAGGGCCTAGAGGTGGAAGCATGTAATAAATTGTTCCCACATGTATGGAGCCTTTATTGACACCATATATGTATTGAATCTTAGTAAATAAAAAGTCCTGCAAATTTCAATCTTAAAATTCCATTTTTTTGGAGCTATAGGAGAAGAAGAAAATTCAAATAATACATTTCTTTCGTAAGCGGATTAATACACTTTGATGGACAAAACATTTGTTATAAACGTCACTGAGAATATTCAAAACAAAAAAATTTTTAAATTACCAAACAAAAATTCGGATAAAATTTTTCTTTGAATTTACTAAAAGAAAATTTAGAATGAAGCCTCCAAGTTTAAGTGGAAAAATATCCTTAAGTAGCTTACTTCAAAATATTATTTCCAAAATTAATCAGTGTAGTACACGATTGAAAAATTTTTAATTAAAAAAAATGTTCACCTCTTTTCTTCGTCAGAATTTTTTGGAAATTTTCTCGAAAATTATCCCATTAGTTTTCAGAGCATATGTTTTGTTAAATAAAATCGGTCTGATTTGGCTGCAACTTTTTAATTATCATGCAAAATAAAATTTCTCAAGACATTAACCTTGAAATCGCATTTTTTGAAGTGATAAAAAGGGGAAGAAAAAAAGTACTTATTCTCGAAAAAGGCTTCGGCACCTAATTTATTTAGAATTTAATCAATTAAATAAAAATATTATGCATAATAATCAAATTAAAAAATAAACAAGAAACTAAAAAATCATAGTAATCACGGTGAATGTAAAGGTCAAGTTTATGGCGATTAATGGCGAATGATTGTTTGGAATACTAGAGGGGTGAATGATCTCAAGGTGAAAAAATTACGATATACTATGCACGTAAGGAAACTATATATTCTATATGTACCTGAAACAAAAAAAGGAGTCGAAAGTAGAGACATAGAAAATGGGGTGTTAAACGGCGGATTTAAAATATGGTCAGGAGCGGATAGTGGATAACATGGTAAGGGATCTTTCTTAAATTGCGTGATGCGTTTTTCTTTTATTTAAAGAAAGATGGCAATTAAGTTTCCCTGAAGTTTAAAAAGATACAACGATAGAAACAAATGAAAAACGCGTCACGTAATTTATAAATGATCCCTAAGAAAGGAGCAGGTTTAATTATGAATGAAAGAGTGAGACAGCATCTTGGAGATCATGATTTTGTATCTCCCAGAATGCTGTGGGTTAGAATGGACGTAGGAATCAGGAAATTATTTATTGTAGCGTGCTACGCCCCGGTTAATAGTGATACGAGAGAAGTAAACGAGGCCTTCTGGGACACTTTAATTGACACAATAACTATCTACGATCATGATGAAAGAATAATTCTTCTAGAAGATATGAATGGATGGGTGAGCATTCAGAATCAAGATACAAAAAGTGTTCGGGGATCCAAGAACAAACTACAACGGATTTAAAATAACTGAGGAAGTATTAAAATACTTCAATAAACCTCTATTGAGTTCTTCTTGCTTTAGGCTGTATTGGTCCTTTTCTTGAAACATTTATTAATATTATTGATTTTTAAACTATGTTATTCAGGAAGAGATCTTAAGGACAAAACAAGACTAAGAACAATTTACAGGTGATAAACAATAAATTCGACAAAGGATTTAAGGTATTATACAGAAAAAATGGTTTTCTGCAAATTTTTTTGAAATTAGGACTGTAGATTTATTAGAGCGTTATCTAAAGTTTGATCTAGTTGGAAAAGGGCTGATGATTTCGAAGTTGAGATAAGTAAAATCCAAAATTGCATCTTATGCACGTAAGACCTATTCCAAGGTATTGAAAATGTAACATATTTTAGCATAACGCCTAAACGGATCTGACAATTTTTTTCAAAAACTGTGACACGGTAGAAGGACGCAGTACAGAGATTCAGTTAAAATTTCAGAATTTTTATCTATTTCCTTAATAAAGTAAAGCCGTGAAAGTATGAAAGAATAGAGAGTTCCGATAGGTTAGACACTCCCACACGCATTCAGTTGATCGACATGGAGTTGGAGCGTCTTCAATTGTTTTTCGCATGGCTCTTTTTCTGAATTCGTCCGTCTAATACCTTAAAAGTATAAATAAAAGTAGAATTGAAAATATTCTAAAGTTTATTAGGAAAACTATAACATGTTACATGTTGGATATTATAGTCATAGTAAAAAGAAATTTTTTTAACTGAATTCTTTTCATATACTGTTTATAAAAGAAAGCACGGGGGGGGGGGGCTCGCTTTTTATTGTAAATTCAAAGATATAGGCCTAAAATAAACACACAAGAGGTGATGTATATGTATATGTGTGTGTGTGTGTGTGTGTGTGTGTGTGTGTGTGTGTGTGTGTGTGTGTGTGTGTGTGTGTGTGTGTGTGTGTGTGTGTGTATTTTTCTGTGTGTATATGAATATGTGTGCATACTTATTCTTTCTAGTCGCGACGCATACAATGAAATTTGTTGTTAATTGTTCTTTTTTTTTGTCAAAAATTATACTACCTGGCTCAAAACTGAATTATTTTCTTCAAAATTCGACAATTCTGTCAACATTCATCCTTCTCGTTTAAAAATACTTTTTATTCGGTGGAAAATTCAATTTTTTTTTTAATTAGAAGTACAAATGTATGATTGAAAATTGATCTGTTTTAGTTGCTTGACATTTTCTTTTCAAGCGAAAGTCTATCTATATTGTTGAAAATTCAACTGTTTTATCGAAAATACCTGTTTTTTGCTGTGATTCGGATATGAATATTTCTTGAAAATGAGTCTTTTTGGTCTTTTTTTATTCTTATTCTGGATCTACATTTTATATTTCTTCAATTATGCACATTTGGAATTGAAATTTTCTTGACTTTCAATATATATATACATATATATGTGTGTGTGTGTGTGTGTATTTATGGGTATTAGATTTGTGTACAATTTGCCCACCCCCTCTTTTTTCAAACGTCTACGTTTTGAGACCCTTTGAACCTGAAAAAAAACGTTTTTACGAATGTGTATCACTGTGTGTATGTCTGTATGTAAATCTGTATCGCAAGTTTGAGCGCGCCTATGGCGCGCGACGGTTGAATCTCGCGCTCGGATATTTATTCTTTGCATTTGGAATGCTTGAAAAAAACTTTATCAAAAAGATCTTTTTTAGATGGCAGTATTTATATGCGTCTTCATATTCTGAATTGTCTACTTAATTAAGTACTCTCGGATTTGACGCAGTCGTAAGTCGACTCTTACATTATCTTGTGTTTTCCTTAAAAGTTCCGTAGCAAATCTGAAAGAGAGCGGTCTCTTATATACTCGGTTGGAGAAAAAGCAAAATAGAAAATTTTCAATTTGGTATAAATGAACTTTCTTAAAATTGTGCTTCGATATGCAGTTACTAGGAAATCCGGAAACGTACTTAAAGATAAGTAATTCATAACAATTCAATATAATTTCACGATAAAAGAAAGAAAATAAAGGAAATCTAAACCTACAAACTAAAAATAACGCCGA
>NC_046660.1:37833261-37834383 GCF_010883055.1 Belonocnema kinseyi | reverse complement strand
TATCTTTAACTAACTCTCTAAGTCTTTCATCCGCAACAACAAAGTCAATTATACTGCGGCTATTTCCTTTAGACCAGGTGTACATGTGGATCATTTTATGCCAAAATCAAGTATTTGTAATAAACAGACCCCTTTCAAAGCATAGACCAACTAATTTATCTCCGTTATAGTTTGTTCTTGGATCCCCAAAATTACTTAATACTCTTTCCGTATCCTGATTTTGGATGACCACCAAACCGTTCATGTCTCCTAGTAGAATTATTCTTTCCCCATGTTCGCAGATGTTTATTGTGTCATTTAAAGTGTCCCGAAGGCGTCTTTTACTTCTTTAGGATCACTATCAACCGGCGCGTAGCATGCTATAATAAATAGTCTTCTGATTCCTACTTTCATTCTAGCCCACAGCAGTCTGGGAGACACGAGGCCATGGTCTCCGAGATGCTGCTTTGCTCTTTCATTCAAAATGAGACCTACTCCTTGTTTACCATGTGATTCACAGTCTACTCCTGACCATATTTCAAATCCGCCTTTCAACACGCCGTTTTTTATGTCTTTAGTTTCGCATCCCTTTTTCTTTAATTCGGGCACGCATAAAATATCTAGTTTCTTCACATCCACAGTTTCACGCCATTCTTTTACCTTGAGATCATTTACTCCCCTAGCATTCCAAACACCCAATCTCCATTCGTCGCCTGAAACATGACCTTTAGATTTTCCGTGTGCATGCCTTTTGTCATTAAAAGTTCCAGTCCTTTCCGAGGCTATTTTGTAGTTTGTATTATTCATTGTTTAGATTATACGCCCAACTAACACCTTTATGCAATAAGTTTATTTTCTGAGTCGAAATCATGTCAAAGTTAAGTATCAAATCGTCATATGGTGGAGATTGTAGTTCTAACGTTAGTCCCACCAAAAACTTCAGTTAATAAGGAAGGTTTGGGAGAGGGAGGGAAGTAGAACTGGAACCGAGAGAGTCGTCTTGGGTTTCTGTTTTTGTTTTCATGCTGAGAAGGTCACCAGCCTCGGGTTGCGGATAGAGGGTCCCTGTACCAAGGGTTTCTGCTGAATATGGTTACAAAAATAAAGAGGCAGTCGCGGACAATTGTCCAGGGGTGGTCCCGA
>NC_046660.1:37824938-37833161 GCF_010883055.1 Belonocnema kinseyi | reverse complement strand
TTGTTAGATGCGCGATCGAAGTGTGTGGTACCGCAGTTGTAGGAAGAATGTCTGGTGATGCGTGGTGGAATGATGAAATTCAGGCTGCCCAAAAAGCAAAAGAAGAAGCGTACAAGAGAACTTTGAACATCGCAGGTCTTAGCAATGAGGAAATAAGTAGACGTAGAAATGATTATAGGCGCAAAAACAGGATACTTAAACGATTAATTAAAGAAAGTAAAGATACAATTAGAGCAGAAGAAGAGATAAAAATACAAAACGACTTTGAAGGAAGCATAAAACTACTTTATAAAAAAATGAAAGGAAACAAAAGTACAGAAATTGTCAACATGAGAAATAGTAGGGGGGAAATGGTATATGATGCAGATGGAATACTAGAGGCTTTCAGAGCCTATTTTAGGAGAAAATTTGGAGATGAAGCTATAGGACACCACAACTGCGATGTTGAACACGATGCATTGGAAAACTCAATTGAAAAAGTCTGTGTAACTGAGGTTAGGGATATAATTAAGAACTTGAAAAACGGTAAGGCTGCCGGGATAGACGGTATTAATGCTGAAATGCTTAAACACGGTGGCGAGTACATACCACATAGAGTTTGCAAATTGATAAATTTATGTTTCGAGATGGGAGACGTCCCAGACGATTGGAAAGAAGCGATTATAGTACCAATATACAAGAGAAAGGGAGATAAAAGCGAGTGCAATAATTACAGAGGGATTAGCTTATTAAGCACCGTAAATAAAATATATTCAAAAATACTTATTGGTAGGGTAATGAAAATAACAGAAACAAAGATTTGGGAAGTCCAAAGTGGGTTTATGCCAGGAAGATCATGTACGGATCAAATATTTAGCTTCAGGCAAATAACAGAAAAAAGTTTGAGAGAAGGAAAAAAAGTTTTCTGTGTATTTGTTGACCTAGAAAAAGCTTTCGACGAGGTAGACAGAAGTAAGCTTTGGGAAGTCCTGAAAGAGTATGGAGTCAATGGATGGATCCTACAAGCTATAAAAACAATATATACAGGTAGCAAAGCGAGTGTAAGAGTGAATGGGAAACTGAGTGACTCTTTCGATATTATTCAAGGAGTTAGACAAGGATGCGTTATGTCTTCATGGTTATTAATATTATTTATGGACAAGTGTTTAAGAATGGCTTTCTTCGACGAAGAGGGTGTGGATCTCGAAACAGTAAGGGTACGAGGGTTAGCGTTCGCAGATGACAAGGTTGTTATGGCAGAGTCTATCGAAGACCTACAAAGAATATTGAATAAATTAGATGCAAGCATGTGGAGCATGGGCCTCAAAATTAACGCAAATAAAACAAAAACTATGGCGTTCGAAGGAAAGAGTGAGAAAACGCTATGCAATATTTCATTAAATGATGAGAGAATTGAACAAGTTGATAAGTTCGTATACCTTGGTAGCTTATTTACTAGGGACGGGAAGATAGATGAGGAATTAGATAGAAGAATAAATGAAGGTAGGAAGGTTATTGTTAGAGCAGGTCCCCTTATCAGAAGTAAAAATATATCAAATAAAGCTAAAATGGCAATACATAATTCTATATTTGTACCGACTGTACTATACTGGAGCGAGACATGGACTTATCAAGAAAAAGATAAGAGTAAAATAACGCAATTGACATGAGATTCATGCGCATAATATGCGGGAAAACTCTGATGCACAAAGTAAGTAACGAGATAATTGTAAAAGAATGTGGTGCAGAAGAGACGCTAGTAGATACATGGGAAATAAATCAGTTAAGATGGTTCGGATATGTTGAGAGAATGCCAAATGAACGACTAACGAAACAAGTGTATCAAGGTAAAGTAAATGGCAACGTGCCCAGAGGTAGACCGCGGAAAGAATGGTTAGAATCTGTGAATGAGACCCTACTTAGAAGAGACATAAGAAGTCACAGAAACACGAGAGCCTGCATGAAAAAATGCATGGACATAAAAGAAGCTAGAGAAGTATGCCAGGACAGGAAAGTATGCCGGCAAATAGTTAATAAAAAGAGTATCAGCAGAGTGAATAACGACATCGTGAGGTTCTTCGCTTGGGGTGATTGCTAGAGAGATTGATCAGCAACCTGGCTCGGAGCAGTGTTGCGGAACGAACGTGTTATTTACTTAAATAGCACGAGAATTCTGGATCAATCTGAAAAATCTCTATCCCTTCCACACACTACTCCTTTCCCCTGCCGAGTGAGTCACGCCTACCTCGAAAGGGAAATGGCTTAATGGTGTAATAATAATAATAATAATTATTATTATTATTATTAAGACATCGGTATGTTTCATGGCGTGTGCAGCAGATAATACATTTTACTATTGTTTACGTCAATCTTTTTTTTTAATGTCAACACGTAATTTTTATACTTATATTTTATAATTACATTCATCTATATATGTTATAACTATTTTAAATTGCAATATATATTCGAAAATTGAAACTTCTGATATATTCTCCGGAAAGAGAATATTCTCGTTAATACTCTCGAGAATATTACACAATTTTATATGATCGAGAATTTTGCATCTCTAGCTCCATCATCTACTCTGAAAATATGTTAAGAATGTTTGTTATTCTCTGATGATAATACAGATTACTTGAAAAATTCACTTGTATTCCGCTGTAATCCACTTGTAGCTCGACGTAATCCACTTGAAGTCAGCAGCAATCCACTTGTAACGCAGTACTAATCAAACTAATCTACTTTTGACAAACTTTTAATCCATCATAATCCAGAGTAACCTACTTATAACTCAGATAATTCAAAGTAATTCAGGCAGTCCAAGAAATACACCTATAATCCAGTTCTCAGCCGCAGTAGTCCTCTTGTAATTAACTTTCATTCGAAGGTAATCTGCATGCAATCTAGAGTAATCAACTTGCCATCTAAAGTAATCCACTCGTAATCCATCTTCATCCACCTAAAATACAGGGAACTCCACTAGTAATCTAGATAATTCAAAGCATTTTAAGTATTCCAAATAATTAAATTGTAATCTAGAGTAATTCAGACAATTCAGAATTATTTACATAGATAATCCTAATTGCTTAAAACTATTCTCTGAAAATAGGTTCCTTTTTTTCTTAATAATTATTGGTTTGAATTAAAGCATTAAACAATCTTGTTGAAAATTCGATTTTTTATCGTCCAAACTTAATTTTTTAAACTGAAAATTTAACTATTCAATTTTTGATTGCAAATTGAACTATTTGATTAAAAATTCATTTTTTAGTTGAAGATGCATATTTTTTGTTAAAAATTGGCCTTTGTTAGTAGAGACTTCATGTATTTAGTTGCAACTGAACTTTTTTGTTGTAAATTAATATTTTTGGATTAAAAAATTAAACTATTTTACAGAAAAATCGTCTTTTTTGGACAATATCGAATATTGTGGCTTATAAATACAACTAGTTGAAAATGAATCTTCTTTGATTGAGTATTCAAGTGTTTTCTTACGTATTTGTATTTTTTAAATGAAATTTAGACTTATGTTTTTTGTTCAGAATTAATTTTTTTTTCATTAATAGTTGTACTACTTTATTAAAAAGTCATTTTTTGGCTTAAAATCATGCATAATTTTAATTGAAAATTCATGTCTTTGTTTGAAAATTTAACTCTTCTGATGAAAATTTATTGTTTTTTTTTTTTTTTTGTAAAAAATTCATTTTTCCCATTAAAGTGTAATATTTTCACTTCGATTAAAAATTAGAAATTTTTCTTTTTTGGTAGAAAACGAAACAATTTAGTTAAAAACTATTCTATGTGGTTAAAAAATTAACTGCTGTGTTGAAAAATGTTCTTTCGGTTGTAGATTTAACTATAGTTTTCAACCCAATATTTTTTTTTAAATTTGTCTTTTTGGTTGATTTTAACTGTTTCTTATTAAAAATTAAACTCACTTTGATCAAAATAACAACCATTCCAAATTCTGTAAAGAGTTTATGAAGCACATCTATAGATTCTTTTAACGGCAAACTTAAAGAACACGTATTTCAAAAAACGCGATTTTAGTTTTTTGAGTTGTCAAAAAATGTTTTACACAATTTATAGATGGCTTCTAATACTTTAAAAATAATTTCAATAGACAACCCAGGTTTCAATTAGCAAATTTAAAAATAATAATTAGAAAGAAGAAACTTGAGTAAGAAATGCTCTGGACTCCCTCCAAGTAAGGATTCTTAACACCCCCCCCCCCCCATCCTCCATAAAAAAGCCTTACGAATATTGCAATTCAAAGTATTATTATTTTTCGAATAAAATACATATTTAATATAATGAAATTTCAACACAAACATAATAATTCTTAAAGAAAAATAAATACCAGGACCATTACAGCACAATAATGAGAGAAACTTCAAGGTCCTTATCAATTCAGTTTATTGTGATCCTCTGTGCTGCTCGAATGTTTCTAAAATATCGCGAATCGTCAATTTCAATGTTTAATTATTATAAGTTTTATTCTATGATTCTTTATTATTAATATTCCTAATTTTGCCTGGCAAGCAATAGTCTCTAATTCTATTTTTAATAATTATCTACTATAATCTAAGGTGAACGTCAACAAAAATAATCACTTGAAATAAAATCTCTTCAGAACGCTCTGCAAATTCGCGTCCGTGAATCAACAGTAAAAGTAAAACACGTATTTATCAAATACTATTTTTCATTTATTTGTATTATTTTTTCAACAATAAATTGTGATATAATGTGATATTTCTAGAAAAGAAAAATGTCAAATATTCACAGTGTTTCGAAGAAACTTCAGCCCGTTAGTAATTCGAATAACGAAAATAGTGCAATAGCTTCATCTAGTAAAAAGCAACATTTTCACGAAGCAATGTTTGGAAAAGAAAATGTTAGCACTGGTAATAAACAATCGGCAACAACAAAAAATCCCATTCGAAGAAAAAATGCATTTCTTTCACCGGAAAAACAACGTACAAGAAAAGTGTCTGATAGTGCAATTTACAGTTCAAAACGCAGACAGGATATTCCAGGTGAGCTTTTATAGCAACTAGCATACTTTATTAATACAAACTTTATTAATCACGTGCTACGCGCGTGTTTATTTTTCCGATTTGAAGATAAAATAATTTTTAATACAAAATTTTAAACAACGTCTTATTTGTTCAAAGGTTTTGAACACTTTTCAATTTAAGCTCTAACTAGATTCTGAAGTGTGAGAACAAAGAAAAAAGTATTCGGTTTTTTTAAAGTTATATAAATATTATTTTCCTAAGATTCTTGGGAAAATTAAAAACAAATGTGAAAATTCCAGATAGTTGAAAAAAGTGGAATGACTGAAAAATCCAAAAAAAAAAAATTCCTGACACTGTGAAATTCCCAAAAAAAGAAATTTTCCGAATTTATAAATTTGTCGAAATATAAAAGTCCATAGGGATCAAATTCCCAACAGATTATGATATTGCCGAATTTAAAAATAAAGATTGAAAATAAAATATTTCGAAAAAAGGACATTTTTTTAATGAATGTATTTTTAGAAATTATTATTTGAATTCAAAATAACTGCAATTGAAAAGAATGCCTATATTCAACTTTTTTGGAATGTTCTCAGTAGTTTTTTTTTATAAATTATTGCTCTTGTAATAAAAATATTTTTTTCGTATTGTTTTTTGCATTAAAAAATATTTCTTTCAATTACTGTTATTTTAAATTTAAACAAAATTTTTAAAAATACATTAAATAACCCATAGAATTAGTGCATACAAATATTTAATTTTTACACCAATTTTATTATTCTGGCATTTTTAATTCGGGATTTTATATTTCATCAATATTTTTGGTATGAAATTCACCTCATAAAAAACTCTACGATTTGGTTGAAAATTAATGTATATATTTTGTTGGAAATTAGCCTTTTTTTGCAGAAGATTAATCTACATAATTAAAAATGCATCTTTTTGGTTGAAACTTCAACCACTTGGTTCAACGTTGAACAATTTTAGTTAAAAATTTAGTTTTGGTCAAAAATTTATTTCTTCGATTGAAACTTGAACTATTTTGTTGAAAAATCTTTTTTTTCCTTCTAAATTAATTTTTGTTGATGAAAAATTAATTACACGATTTTAGTTGAAAATTTAAGTATTTTGTTTCAAAATTCATTGTTAATGGTTGAATTTTATTGTTTCCTCTTTAAGTTAAAATCATTCTTGGTTAAAATATCAACTTTTACATTTATCGTTGAGTATTGAGTTTTTTTTATTGACCTTCTTTCAAAAACACAAATTTTGAAGAAGTACTTTAATTTTTACCTACACAGTTCAATTTTCAATTAAAAAATATCAGTTTTCGCAAAAATAGTTTAACTCTCAACCAAAGAGATCGATTGTTAACTAGAAATAGGAATCTTCGACAATAAAGTGGTTCAACCAAATTTTTCAAACAGAATAGTAGAATCACCAAGCAAAGATGATTAATTTTTAATATAACAGTTGCATTTTCATCCAAAAAGATTTTTATTTGACTTTGTAACATCAAAATAAGAGTTTTAAACGAAAATTAAATGCTTTGCGTGATAGTTGAATTTTTAACCAAAAAGGTTGACTTTAAAAAAATGGTTTAAATTCAAACAAAAACTTGCATTTTTATCCAAGAAAGATGAAATTATTATCAAAAGAGATGAAATTTTTAATCAAAAAGATAAATTACAACAAAAAAGTAATTATAATTAAAAAAATATATCAGTTTGACTATTTAGTACTTTTCAGTGCATTGTTGAATTTTCAAACAAATAATAAAATTCAGAACTAAAAAGATGATCTTCAAGAGTAAGAAAATAAAACAGAAAATATATAAATACAAGGCAATTAAATTACCAACAAGAATATTATATCAAGATTAACGAAAATCTTCATTTTACCAGTTATTTTATTTGTTACTTACCACTTTTTTATTAACCCTGGCCATTAATATACAAAAACTTTTTGCAAAATGTTTAATATAAATTGCCGATTTTTCCCTGACCAATAAAAATCCCTGACTTTTAGTATCTTTGGCAAATTTCCAATATATGATGAAATATTTGGAAAAGTACCTGGATAATCAGGTGTTACTCAAAAAAATCATTAAATTCTGTATGTTTGGCAAAATTAACAACATAATTAATCTGAATATCAAGAACCAAAACTGCTTTTGTTTTTCATTTCAGTTTTTTTCATTTTCTTGTCTTATCATTTGAATGATTTATTGTTCAAAAATACAGAAGTGTGAATGGAAATAATGGTTTTTTATTTACTAAAATACATGCACTGAGAGACTTTTTGTTAGAATAAATGATAAAAATGAATAAGAATTTAATATAATATCGTTTCAAAACAGGGAAAACAGGGTTTGCGTATCAAAAATTAATATAGCGGAATTCAGTCATCAAAACTAATATTTTTATTTGAAAAATTGGAAAGGATGTTGCATTAATTCTTATAAAACTTGCGAGAATTTAAAACTCACTATATCAAAGTGAGCAATTGAAGTTAAAATCATAGTCATACATTTATTTGAAAGAGCGAAAACATCGTTTGAATATATGAAAAATAACTCACTCCACCAAAAGATTCAGCCTTCAGGAGGAACTAAATACACAAATTGAATGCAACTAAATACATAAACACGGGTGCAATTATTATTTTTATTATTTACATAATCGCACGCATAATCGCTATGAAAAATCGGAACGGTTGTGGCGAGATTCTAACCTAACTTATCTAAAGCACTAACACATTCCCTAACAACTAAGCCCCACGGCTAACTTTCATTATGGAATATTTGGTAAAAATTTCGGATACTTAGAAAATTGTAGATTTGATCAGGTTTAGGTTCACCCAGCTTTTTTTCTAGAATAATAAATATTTTGTCTTAAAAATTTGAGAAATGATAGCGAACATGCTAATGGACGTCCCCACACACTTTTTTGTGCGTCAATTCAAAAAAGTTTTAATTTAGCAAAATGTGATTAATTTGCATAGCGCTTAGGAAATATTATCGACTATTTCAGTGTTAGATTCCCCCGGCTTTTTTCCTAGGATAAGAAATATTTTGCCTTCAAAAACTGAGAAATGATAGCAAACATGCTAACGGACGTCCTCGCACACTTTTTTTGTGTTTTTTTATCAAAAATTTTTTGATATTGCTAACAACGTGCGTGTATATTTCGAGGTTATGTGTGTTACAATTCACCCGAGCGTTACT
>NC_046660.1:37793520-37824838 GCF_010883055.1 Belonocnema kinseyi | reverse complement strand
ATTCGTGAAAATCTCTAACTTCGACTTCTGTAAATTCCTAAGAATCCTTGAATATTCTGAATTCCTTGATTTCTCTAAATTCAAAGAATTCATTAAATATTATGAGTTTCTGAAATCCCTTGAATTCTCTAAACCCCCTGGATTTGAATTCCTTTCATTTTTCTGAATTCCTCTGAATTCTATGAATAATAATGTAATACTATGAATGAATAATAATTCTAATAATAATGTAATCAATAACATTTTAGTGCGCAGCTTAAAAAAAATTATATGAAATGAAAACCAATTTTATCGCAAATTTCAAAAAAAGTTCGAGGATTGCCGGAATTTAATTTTCTATTCCGGCAACTTTTACGGTTCACCTATGACAGGATAAATTGTTGGCTTTCAAATCACAAAAAATGGATTTTTTCTTAATTTAGATATTTCAGATTTTTTTTCGAAACTTTTAAGAAGTGAATCTGGCACCCAATAAAAAATCGTAGCCTCCTCTCCCCCCACAATGGAAAATAAAATACCCAAAGCAATTTTTTCGTCGCTGCATTATGCCGACAAAATTTTCAAACCGCTTTGATTCTCTCTACTTACAAGACTTTACCTAGATGACGATATAATTTCACACATCACATTGCATATTACGCTTTTCATTTTGAACGATTTCATTTGTTTTTGGTTTTAAATTCAGGTGATATCTCGAAACTAAATTTAATTGAGCCCAGAAATAAAACGTGAATTTGTCAGAAAAAACAATGACATGTGAAAAATACAAAGTGAAACATGAAATGCACAAAACAATTATTTTTCAAATCGATTCTTCTTGAAAGCTGTACAAAATATTTTGATTAATTTATTTTTTAAAGAAAAATATCTTATATCAGAATAAGCGATAAAAAGCTCTCGTTTTTTTATGAAGTGTCGTTTCATCTCGTGCCATGCCCATGAGCTTTTCGAAATATCGAAAATTTCGATCAACTGTCATGTCAATGTCAAAATCGGCATTTGCCAATAAACGAATATCAGAAATATAGTCATTAAATATTACAATTTTTAAATAAGATGTAAAATACTAAACTATTTTTGGTTTTTGGGAAATGTCGGTGTCATTGTTTGAATCTAGAAGGGATGTTAAAAGAACTCTTTAATAAAAATTCAAAAGTTTCGCTGATAACAAATGTTTTCCACGTATTCTTTGAATTAATTTCCGACCCCATTACTATAATAAAAATTTCTTTTATGGTTGTTTTATCATCCCTGGAAGATTCAAGTAGGAAAAACAACATTTCCCGAAAACCAAAATCACGGGAGATTTTTTTATTATACTATTAGGGTCGAAAATCGATTCAACATAAAAGTAAAAAAAAATTCTAGCGGAAAAAGTGTTTGAAATTATTTTAAGGGTCATTTTAGCATCCTTAAAAGATTTAAACCAGGCAATCGACATTTCCTTGCAACAAAAATCTAGGGAGACTTTTTATTTTACTATTGGGGTCGGAAATCTATTCGAAAATCAACATTTAATAAAAACTAAAACGACCGGATATTTTTTTAATATTTCAATGAGTTGTATTTGAATTCACAATAAATCTGGGGAATACTTCATTACAGGAAGTGTTCAGATTTATTTTAAGAGTTGTGTCAAATTGAAACTTTGACTTCTATAAGTCTGCAGACTTATAGAAATCAAAGTTTCAATTTAGGACGAAAGATTTAAAAAATGACTAAATCTAATTTCAATTCAAATCATCAAAAATTTGTCATTAAAAAAAATTAACTTTGTTTCGATGATTAAAAAAATAATCATGGATAGTTCAGGTTTTTAAGGTGAATTTGAAATTGATTAATTGAATATAATTAATAAATATCAAAAGTTTTTTATGTGTATTTAATGTTTAAAAAAATAGCTTGTAGTAATAAAATATTTTGTACCATTTATTTGTTCTGTCAAATAAAATTTTTCTCCAGACTACTTTCTAAAAAAATTCTTTTTTTTAAGCTTCATAATGTATTCTTTTCAAAATTGATATTTTCAGTTAAAAATTCAACTATTTGTTTGTTATTTGTAGAAAATAAGTTTTTGTTGTTGAGAATGCGTCCTTTTGGTTGAATTTAACTATTTTTCATTTCAAATTAAAATCTTTTTGGTTGAAGATTCATGATTTTACTTGTAAATTCATCATCTTTCTTGATAAATAATTAATCTTCTTGACGCAAAATTAATTTTTTCTCAAATTAAACTACTTGATTGAAAATTTAACTTCTTTATTCAAAATGCATTTTTTTATAATGATTTATCATTTCAGTTGAAAATTTTTTCAGTTTTAATCCAAAACTGAACTTTTTTGTTTGAAATTCACTTTTTATAATCATCTTTCTCTAGTTTACAACTTAAATTCTTTATCGACAATTTTTTTTTGTTTTTCTTCCAAATTTATCATTTAAGTTACAGGTTTGTCCCTTGTATGAAATTTAACTATTTTATTAAAATTAGTTTTTTTATCCTAGAAATAAACTTTTTTGATTGAAAATGTAACTATTTAATTTTTGGTTGAAAATTGAAATTTTTAGATGAAAATTCAGCATATTGGATAATTTAAAGTGAGTGATTTGATCAGTGAGCCAAACTGAATGATTTAAAAAGTAACTTTTCATTTAATTCTCAGTCATCGAACCCGAATTTTTTGAATCATTCCCTTGTGGTTACTGTGGCATTGAGTTTGGAATTTTTACATTAAAATATTTTGAAATTTAAAATAATTCAATACTGAAACCCTAGTTCTTACATAGATTTCTTTTTCAAGATAAATATATTTGAACCTGACTTTTGTTTTAAATTTCCGAAATCTTATTAAGATTCAAATTATTTTCCAATCTTTTCAAAAAATTTAAATATCTTTTCAAACAATTCAGTTTTCATAAAAAAATTTGAAATCCTACATTCTTAAAAAATCTTGTGTTAAAATCTTTCAAATTCTTTTCCGTCATATAGTGAAATCTTCATAACTTAAAATCAATCTTTTCAATTAAAATATAAATTATTTAGAATTTTGTCAGATATCTTGTTGTCGGTACAGGTAATTTGTTTGCTGTTGGTACCAACAATTTTTTATACTCGAACTACATTACTTTATATAATTTCACATTTTGAATTGAACCTTTTGCTTTTAATTTTTCACAATTTATTGGTTTATCGTTAAGTTAATATATATCAATATAAAATGAGACGTGAAAAAATGTAAAATAAAGCTTTAAAATATATTTCTTTTCATTTATTTTTAAACGAAAAATATCTTCAACAATTGTAAGCATATGTATATTTGAATCATTAAAAAAAATTTTTTATGATAAAGTACTTTTTCGATCATTTCCAAAACAATACCTATATGTTTTTATTTACAACTTCAGGCAATAAAAAGTTGGATATAAAATCATTTAGGACAGTGATATCCCTTACTTGGATCAAGATATTAGATTTTTATGATTTTTAATCGTAAATATGTTAATTTTAATATCTAATCTGTTATGCTATTAAAGTGCAAAGATTCAAAAACAATTTTCTCAAAATTTGATACAATAATATTCTCACATATTTTAAATATAGCTAATCACCATCCAATCTTTAAATTTCGAATTACGCTTACCCTTATTGATCTTAAAATTTAGTTTTCCAACAATGCAACACAACATAGGAGTTTTTATATGGTCTTATAATTACTTCTGATTAACTATAACATTGAGAAATCTGTACAAAGAAAAAATTGGACCTGTAGGTATTTTTAAAAATTTATTTTTCAAATGTACAACATTTTTTTTAGTTTACATATAGAAAACCCAGAAAACAATATAGATTTATGTTTTGGTTGTCCGGTTGCAGTTCAACAGCCTGAATCGATTTAAAATGTGAAAGGTCTTACGAAGAAGGTGTTCTTCACTCTGAAAAATAAAAACAGAATTCTTCTCATAAAATTTTCCAAAATACAGTGGGATGTTATAACAACAAGTGCGTACATTTTTGAATTATATTTTTCTAAAGTGTATATATACTAAACCATAATTACATTTTGTTTTAACCAGTGTACAGAGTTTTGAATTTTTAACTTCCAATTTATTATCTTGTACATTTATTTGTAAAAAATTAGGCATTCTAGGCTCAAAATCATTCCTCTAAGTTTAAAATGAATCACCACAACGTAAGGTTTTTTCTTCCAAAATAAAATTTAACTACTTCCAGTTACTACCTGCATATGAGTATAATCCGAATTAATTCACTATAGTTCCCTGTGTCAACCACCACTCGCAAACCTAAACATAATAATTTTGATGTGAAATTAAAAAGACGCCAATGTCTCCTAAACTAGAACCGAACTTAAAGGCCCTATGCATACAGACACTCACTTTTTATTATGTAATAGCAAATAAAGCACTGAATCTGAAAGTTTAAGATTTCGAAAATCTAACTAACATCCACAAGGAAACTATTTTGCCTTGCAGAAATAATTAATTCATCATAGATATTAATTGGAAAATACTTTAAGTCAGGCGCAGAAGCCGTTTTATAACAAAATATATATGTAATTTATAAAAATATTATATATTATACCATCTGAAATGTTATTCAATGCACAAATAAAATTTTTGCTTTGCTTACTACTGCAATCGAAAACTTGATGACCATCAACAATGAATCACACATGGATGGCCTTTGATTACTCCACCCGCGTTTCCATCATGTGTACCTTGGTCGTCAGGACGGACTATCTGAGAAAGTGCAATTATGCACACTAGGAAGAAAAGCGTAACAGTCCTTAGGGTTCTCATGTTGAACGTTTAATGATTTTGAGATGTCTTTCATATGGCTTTATATATAGTCGAGATATTTCCACGTTTTTGCAGTCCCAGTGTTTTACAACAATGACTATCATAAACTTTTCACAAAGTTGCCCGATGGAGTACGAGCCAAGATATTTATCATCATTCAGTCCACAAACTCAAGTACGCAAATGTTATTGTGCTTCAAAACACAATCTTTGTTGCATATATACTCATATATAATTTAACAAAAAAACAAGTTACATAATCACTGCAGTGTACCAGTGAGAGCCAGCTAACATTAGAATCGTGGTATAACAAGCCTATGGCCACGTGTCACGACCATGAAATGGGTGTCCGCAGGAAACGACAAAATAACAACGAGAGGCAACGATCACAAGGACTATTATTTTAACCAAGTATTTCTGGCACATTCGTTGCAGCTCTGTTTAAGGTCTTAATACCTCAGCTCCTTTTTCCTCCTCCTTGTCCGTGATAATATAATCGACACTTCTCGTTCTGAACAATTGAATCTATACTTCGTGTTTTTCAGATCCATTATTAAGAAATGATCCCTTCTATTTAAAACGAAATAATGGAAGCTGTGCCAAAAACAATTTGGTTATAAAGACATTGGAGATTTAAAAGTTCACGCCCGCCTTGAAGGCGTGGGACGTATAATCGCGAAATGGTCGCATGATCTTGCGCGTGGCGATATCAAGTGATGTAATCTCGTTCTTGGTCCAATAAGCCACCACAAATGGGTAGAATAGAACCGAGACGGCAAGTATGTTAGTCATAGAAACCCTGTACCTTTCTACCCCTCGATGATATTTAAAGCCCTCTGAAGTAGTTTTGATCTGGAAATATAGATCTTCAGGTGACCCAGATAAAATATATGATTAACCTTATGTTTGCGATTATTAGTGTCACCGAAGAGGTATCCAGGAGAATTGCATAGTGTGAGAGATAGTGGCAGAAATGTGATGCAAAAGAGCAGAGGGCGTATGTTGTCGCCCTAAAAAACGCTCCTCTGGAAGGTGACGCTGCTTGTTGGCACACAATAATCTTCAAACGACATAGTAAATCTTGTTTTCCGTACGGGGGGTCCAAATCTCTATGCATCTTACTATGTGAAAATAAACCTTCGAGCTTAACAACAGACAGATTATAAGTCTATGACAGATTGAATCAAAACCTCTCCGGTATCAATTGAGGCGTGCTGGTGAGCTACTGCGCCTTGGCAGATGAACCTGTCAATTAGCAGGTTCTCTCGGCAGCCTGCAACACCATTTTTGGAGCCATTTTGTTCTTAAATCTCTCTCCACACAGGCTCATTCCTTTGAACAATCCTGTAGTTAAGGATAACTCTAAAAATCTTATACAGTATGTTCAAACAAGTTATTTTATATATTTAAAAGTTTGTCATTAGGACTGGCTCTCATCGAAATTGCGTTACCCATTAAGCTGTAAGCATGTCTCACGACCGTGATATAGGAGATTAAAATCTACAATGGATTCAATACGACGATCCAGCAAAAGTGTCGTGCGCCTTGACGACACGGAGCAACCCAACGACGACAGCCTTCTGCATTTTGCTCGCAATGTCTTGGCATTTCGTCGACACGTAGGTAAGCCGTTTAGGCTATTAGCGGGTGAAAACTTGGATCCTCAAAGGCCATAGATATGCTGTACAACTATGCCAAAAATCCAAAAACGAGTATGGTTCGTTGCTCAAAGTCAAGGTGATGTATTTCAGACCTCGAATGAGCGACAGAAACAATAGTAGAAAATATGAAAGTTCAGTATTTGGGACACTTCTCATTTTCGACACTTCACTCTATTTCCCAAGGAGCTTTTGGCGGAGTGGTATTAGGGATAATGTTGTAAGAGTAACAGTAATGCTAATAATGCTAAATGATCAAGGTTTGCATGATACATTCTGTAGCTATCATCCAGAATGTCTTCTCTTAAAATGTGGCGACGGCTTACTAAAGTAGAAATGACAAAGTCTTGACACGCTAAAATAAAACCCCACGTGCTCGACTGTAAGACTGGTGATTGGAAGAAAACAGACGTTAGCTCATACGGCATCAACTGATATGATCATTGTTGCGGAAGATACCGTGCATCCTCTTGTCGAGGAGCTGCCCATGGAAGTTTTTCTCTTGTGTTTTCTTTGTTCGGTCCATCAGGAGTGAATACTTGAGTTGGAGAATGTTTGATGCATTTTACTCACTCTGGCATTGAAGTAAAGTTCCAGTGTTTCAGAATGCTCCACCATTTTCAGAAGAAGGTCTCGTTCATTTGCAACTGTATGTTCTGTAAAGGAGAATGGGATATGGTGTCAATTACAAAAAATACCCGCGTTCGTTAATTTTCATATTAGTTTTTTATTGTTGCATAAAATGGCTTTATTTGTTTGAAAAAACAGTGTTCTGATAAAATTTTGGTTTTAAAATACGTGTTAGAATAGTTATTATAATAAAACAGTTTTGGCGAAAAAATATGTCAAAATCTTTGGCAGAAGTTAAGCACTTGTAGCATATTTTGAGATACTTGAAGCATAAAAATGTTAAAATCTATTATGTGGAGTATTTCTTTGAACTTCTAGTATCATGCATCGTTTTTATAAACGTTCTAAATATATTACAATGAATAAAGTCTTGCAGCATGGCATACTGGCTATGATGCCCAAAAACATTGTGTAGATGGTAACAGTACTTGATAACAGATCGGTAATTTGATCGATAATATAGAAAACCCCAGAAAAAGTTAGTACCTTGTAAATCTCGTAATTTTAATATTGTTATACAGATTATCACGAAAATCGGATCGTGATTTGAGATTATATTTAATAACAGTACGGGAAATATCAAGTTCGCGTTTCATTCCTTTAAAAGAGACTATCATTTGACATTCGTGATTACAAGCTACAAATATAAAAAATTGTCTTTATAAAGATTGTAAATGTATTTCTATTTCTATTTAAGAAATAGAAATAAATTTATAATCTTTGAAATTTCATAATTTCTATTTAAGAAATAGAAATACATTTATAATCTTTATAAAGACAATTTTTTATATTTGTAGCTTGTAATCACGAATGTCAAATGATAGTCTCTTTTAAAGGAATGAAACGCGAACTTGATATTTTCCGTACTGTTATTAAATATAATCTCAAATCACAATCCGATTTTCGTGATAATCTGTATAACAATATTAAAATTACGAGATTTACAAAGTACTAACTTTTTCTGGGGTTTTCTACATTATCGATCAAATTACCGATCTGTTATCAAGTACTGTTACCATCTACACAATGTTTTTGGGCAAACGTTTATAAAAACGATGCATGATACTAGAAGTTCAAAGAAATACTCCACATTATAGATTTTAACATTTTTATGCTTCAAGTATCTCAAAATATGCTACAAGTGCTTAACTTCTGCCAAAGATTTTGACATATTTTTTCGCCAAAACTGTTTTATTATAATAACTATTCTAACACGTATTTTAAAACCAAAATTTTATCAGAACACTGTTTTTTTAATCAAATAAAGCCATTTTATGCAACAATAAAAAACTAATATGAAAATCAACGAACGCGGGCATTTTTTGTAATTGACACCATGTCCCACACTGACACCATATCCCATTCTCCTTTACAGAACATACAGTTGCAAATGAACGAGACCTTCTTCTGAAAATAGAGGAGCATTCTGAAACACTGGAACTTTCCTTCAATGCCAGAATGAGCAAAATGCATCAAACATTGTCCAACTCAAGTATTCACTCCTGATGGACCGAACAAAGAAACCTCAAGAGAAAAACTTCCATGGGCAGCTCCTCGACAAGAGGATGCACGGTATCTTCCGCAGAAATGATCATATCAGTTGATGCGAATTAATTTCGACAACAGATATTCTAGAATTGATTTTCACAAAGTAAATACACAAAATATGCACATAATTGATAGAGTGAAGCGCATTATTTGAACATTTGTTGAACAATTGATTGTTTTTTAACAAAGATCGAGAAAAAAGTGAACTTGCTATAGACTATAAATTGAGAAATGCCACCAAAAAACTCAAATATGGTCGCAGTACATTTGCCAGTACATACAGAGCCTTCCAAATGGAAAGGGTCAAAGTTTCATGGTCATAACTCGTGACCTATATGAGCTTAAACATTTTTTACTTATTTTACGCAGAATTCAGTCTTTTATCATTTGTTTTCTTACCGTTTTTTATCTATGAAGACTAGAAGATTATACTTTTTCAGGTTTACTCAAAATTTCCGGCCCTAAAACTTTTTCTTTTGTATTATTTACGTAACTTTACCGAGAAGTAAAGTATTTTGAAAAAACTGAACACGAGTAATTTGCCCTGAAAAATAGGTCAAAAGTGGTCAGGTTTGTGTGGCTATAACATATGACCTATTGGGACTAGGTCATTGCATTTTTTAGAATTACCCGAAATTGCGGCTTCTTTAATTGAAGTTTTAAATATTTTTTCTGTAAAATTAACAGGTTCCAAAGTACAGGTACAAATTCAAGATTTGGGGTTTTAACCTTTTTTTTAAATCCGAGTTCTTTGGAGGACCATACCTCACCTCCTATTAAAGATAGGTTTTTTGTCTTCAACTTTTTCAGAATTTCCTCTAGTTTAATTTTAGTGTGGAAAATTTCAATCTAAAATTCAATCGGGCGGGTCAGTTCACGTAAGCACGAGTTTTGGAACTTTTCCAAAATATGTCCGGGTAAAGATGAACTATTACAATAAGTTTTTTGTTGTGTTTGTTGTAAAAAAAGTAACAGGCATACCTAAAATTGAATAGGATAAAAATGGTTTATTTGCACTAACTTTTCTTGATAAAAAATGAACTTCCTTGTTGAAAAGTCAAATGTTTGGTTAAAAATTAAACTACTTTTATAAATTTAAAGTATTTTTATACAAATTTAACTATTTTGTAGAAAATTAACTTCTTTGTTAAAAAATGATATTTTTGAGTTAAACATTTAATTGCTTTGTAAATAATTCACCTTTTCTCTTTAAAATTCAACAATTATCTCGCAAATTGATGTATTTTGTTAAAAATTCGTGTCTTAGGTAGAAGATTAACCCTGAACTGCTAGATCCTTGAAATTTTCCGTTCCAACTAGAACGGGTCCAACAGGCCCGTGCAAGCCTCAAACTGCAATACTTCTTTTGGAAAAAACTCGTTTTTTTCGTTTAATTCAACTGTTTGAAAATTGCTTTTTTGTAGAAAATTCGTATTTTGGTATAAAATGCATCATTCTTGGTTAATACGAGTAGAGTTGAACCGGGACGGCAAACATGTTAGTTGCAGATGCTTTGTTCAACGCCAACAGATTTGAAGAATCAATCTATCGAAGAAGATGCTTGTATCGGCTTTGGAGACACTCCTTCACAGATGTTACGTCCTGAGTGCGGCTTTTAGGCGCGCTCAGGTATATACATGTCTCTCCAAAGTCCAGATATCTAATAAAACATATATCTACAAGCTGGGGGTCCTTGGGAACATCAATAATCTTTCCTTTCTTCAGATGAATCTTGGTACATTTGTCAAATCCAAAATCCATACCAATCTCTCGGCTCATGGTATCGCCCTGAAAGAGAACCCTCTGAAAGGTGACGTTGTTCGTTGTCACACGAAAATTTCCAGATGGGATAGTAAATCGAGTTTTCCGAAGGCGCAACAATCTCTATGCATCTCACTATGTGTGGATGAACCTTCAGGCCTTCAAATAGACAGACGATAAGTCTGTGAGAGATTGAATCAAAAGGTTTCCGGTAGTCAATTCAGGCCACTGACGGGACTCATTGAAGGGCTGCTGCATCTTTGTAGACTCACCTATCCATTATCAGGTTCTCTCGGCAACCTGTTACACATTTTTTGGAGCAACGTTGTTCATACATCTCTCTCCACACAAGCTCAATTCTTTGAACGAATCTGTTTTTTAGGGTAGCTGTAAAGATCTTATACATTGTGTTCCAACAAGTTATTGGCCTGTAATTCTCTGGGTCGGATAAGCTGCCTTTTTCGATAGGAATGTAGTGCGTCCTAACACTAAACTCTGCAGAATGGGTGTTTCCGATTTTAAATGTGATGTGAATATGCGGACCAGATGTTAGTGCATAGAAGTGAACTTCTTCCACCAGAAGTTCTTGATGCCATCTTGTCCTGCAGCGAAATCTTACAGGATTTTTGACAAAAATAGGGAGATCGCTGAAGGAGCGCCGATCCTCAGTTCTTGGGCGAACTGGCGAATGGTCTTCCAGATGTTATGAAGTCAATCACACATTGAATACGTGAGGCATTCTGTCTTGCTCATACAATATTCTTTTTCAGTTGATGTAGGCTTTTTTCGTTTTTTGGTTCATCGTCGATTTTAGCCTTTCATTAGAATCATTCGAAGTGCACGCAGCACCATTAACTGAGCAATTGATGATCCAGAGGTTGGATTTCTCTGAGATATCCTCACGAAGGGACGCATCCAGGAGGAAACTGCATGTCAAGGTGCCTCCTTTTCCTGAAATAGCAATCATCTTTCAGAAGATGCATGCTTTTCGCGGTTGATCTTAATGTGGCTTCCTCATTTTCGCCTGCAGCTTGTTCAATCAGCGATTGAGGAAATTCTCCGCGAATATGTCCATTTCTCAAGAGATACGCACCCTGATTCGCATCGGCCGAATCGAAACGTGCAGAACCTAGCCCTTGTCTGGTGCTCTGCGCGTTCGATCTTTATGAACCGATTTTACAACTTTTTATTGACTTGGTGTTGTCTCTGTTGTCCCCACGAGCAGATAAGGAAAGGGTTCGTCCTTCCTTATGGAACACTGCATCCTAGGATAATACTGCATACTCTGAGAGATCGAACGGTATCACAAAGTCACCGTTTAAAACACCTTACCTTGGTGTCACTCAGCTTTTGATACGGTTGTGATGCTTCCGCTCAGGGGTTATTCCCTCGGGACCATCCCTGTACAATTTTCGGTATAGTAAAGTGGAAATAACACCATCTCTACACCCCAAAATAGAACCCTCTATGCCCGGCTTTAATATTGGGAATTTGAAAAAAACATATATCAGCTCATACGGCATCGACTGATTCTTATCATTTGTGTGGAAGATGCCGTGTATCCTCTTGTCGATAAACTGTCCACGGAAGTATTTCTCCTGTGCTTTTTTGACGCTACTTTGTTCGCGCCCTCGTGTTTGCTGTCCATTACAGCAAGTGGGTCTCATCGATTTTCAAGTAAATGTCCTTCGCGCAGAACCATCCACTTGTAAAGACATTCGAGATTTAGTATTCCGCGACGACCTTGTCTGTGTGAGATGTACATAAAGTCATGAAACAGACGATTTAAGGAGTTAAGGTACATGCTTTATTGTTCATATGCCACCGGAACGACAAAAATGTAGCGCTTCTGTCCACGAGTTAAGGGTCTTCGGTCATACAATTAAGTTTTCCTCGTTTTAAATTAACGTTGGTGCATTTTTATTTTCTAAACTCTATTCTAATTTCATGAGTGTACCCTTTGACAATCTGCAGAGTAGGATCTAGCTCTTCTTTATTATTAGCATAAATTTTGAGGTCTACCTTGTAAAATTCATGAGTAAACTTATGCTTTCGATATCCTGGTTTGTGGCAGAAGTACCCTTGGGAATGCCGAAGTGCTCGAGAAAGTGGAAATAATGTGAGGCAAAAGAGGATAGAGCTTATGGTGCAACAAAAATTACCCTCGCGGTGTGAATTCTACACATTTATGTAGGGTACCGAGTCTCGATCATTTGGGGTACGAAGTGCCAGTCACTTGGGGTACAAAGTATCGATCGACTGTATCAACTACCTGGGGTACGGAGTGTCCGCTTCTCAGGGTATGAAATAAAAAACGTCATTCGACGCATAATCATCTTGCTCTTGACTTCTTTAAATACTTTTTAAGATTTGAAATAGCCATGTTGAAATGCATTGTTTATCATTTTTACAGCTTTGCTAATCGTACTTTTTAGAAGGTGCTTCGTTTGCACTTTATAAAATTGAACCGAGTTGAGGGTCTATGTTCATACCTACAATTTTCCAGATAATGCAAAGATCCAGATAAGAGAGAATGTGGCTTGACTCGCTCGTCGCGTAGGTTATGCAAAAAAATCTCAGTTGCGTTTAATTAATTTTAAGAGATAATGTGTGAAACGTGTTACACTCATATCTTGATTAACAATATAGTGTAACGTGTTTTAAGGTTGTTTTATTTCGTAAACTACTCATTTTAATTATTGTAACTGAATCTTTTTCACTGATGCAAGTTGACCCGAGTCCCGAGTAAACCTCTGGATTAAACTAATAAAACTAACTTTTCCTGCTCCACCTAATCGGTATTTCGTACCCCATGTACTCAGCATGTCGTACCCCAAGTTCGAGAGATATCTGAATCACTACCAAGGTACAGCAAACACCGTTATAATTTCGCCTGCAACAAGATATACCCCCAAGTTTTTACTGCAATGTCACACTATGTTTTCCAGATAACATAATAAATCTGGTTTTCACAGGCGGCATCAATCTCTATCTTTCCAACAGACCGATAAGCCTTTGGGAGGTTTAATCGAAAGCTTTCTTGTAGTCAATCCAGTTCAATGATAGACAACGTACAGTTACTAGTCGGGTATTACTCGGGTACCCATGTTCGTTTTCGCGTAATCATAGAATCAAGAATATAACTAAAAAAAGGTAAATTCTAGATGGGTAGAAGAATGAACAACTTAATTAACCTAAATACCAAGAATAAAAACATTCACATAACCATATAAAAATGTTAAAAGTTAGGTCCGGCAATATACAATATAACAATAACTAACACTTTTGAGGAATTTTCACCTTTTGCAGTGAATATTTTTGCAGTAAATGCTTTGCTAAAACCTTTCTAGGAAGAATTTTCATTTTTAAGGCAATATAAGGTATAATAAAGTAAGATTTCATAATTAAGGTCACAATATACTATTAAAGTAATATTACAATCAATCAACTTTCTTACTGAGTTTCGAAATTTTTATGAAAACAAAAACCAATTTTCTCGTAAATTTCAAATAAAATTTAGTGGCTCACTTAAATTATGCCGCTATATTAAAGTATTGAAATTCAAACTGGAATTTTATAATAGTTCGAGTTTGCCTTCCGACAAAAGATTTCAGACGGGAGTCATCGTGGCTCAGATTCAACTAATAAAAAATTTTTTAATTCGAATTTTCTTTTCTCGCAACTTTTACTGTTCGCCTGTAACAGAAATTAATCAAGGAGTCTTTAAATGCAAACAGAGTATTTTCTACTGACAAAACAGTCCTTTTATCAGTTAAATCAAGTAATATTGCTAACTTAATCAATCAGTCAATTTAAATACCTGATGTCCAATCAATGGAAGTGACTGATTAGTCTGCTATATATAATAAAATATTACACTTATTTCTAAATTAAAATTCCTTATTAAATTCCTACGTAAGGTTATACGGATGAGATCAGTCATAATTACTGATCTATGTGGTTTCTATCATTCAATATTACTAAATCGGTCAACGGACGTTACTGATTAGATCAATTTGTCTTTATTAGTAGAAAATAAATGTTTTCGGTCAAAAAATCATCTTTTTGGTTGAATTTAACTGTTTTTTATTTGAAACAAACATATATTTGGGATGCAATATGAACTATTTCATTTTTTAGTTCATTCATTTCATCTTAGTTGACAATTCATATGTTTATTTGAAAATGTAATTATTTTATTTAAAAAAATAATTCCTTGAAAAATAATTTTTTTTAATGAAAATTGATCTTTTTTAGGTAAATAAGTAAATAAGTCTATTTGGTTGAAGATTCAACTTTTTGATTCATAATAATTATTTTTTAGTTTAATATTCAACTACATGCATGAAAGTTAAAGTACTTTGTTGAAAACTCTTTTTCAGTTGAAAATTAATTCTTTTAACTACTAATAAATTTATTCCATTTTTGGTTGAAAACTGATTTTTCGAGTTAAAAATACAACTACTTATAGTAAAATTTGAATTAGTTTGTGCAACATTCATTTTTTCGTTTGTTAAGAATTCATTATTTGAGTCGAAGATTCATATTTTTTGTTGAAATTCAACTATTTTATTAAATTTGTTTTTTATCTTAAAAATCTAATTTGTTGATTGAAAATGTATCTATTCTATTTTTAATGGAAAATTGACGTTTCTTACATGAAAATTTAACATATTGCATAATTCAAAATGTCTTGTTTCATTATTGACTTAAATTAAATGATTAAAAAAGTCAGTTTAAGGTCAGTCGGTATCTTATAATATTAGAAAACGTGTCTTCAAATTTTCCAAATTCTTTTTTGTCATGCTTTGAAATTAATAAAAATTAAAATTAGTCTTGTTAAATAAAATTTAAATTAAATTAAAATTTTCCGGAAATCTTATTGTCGGTACCGGTATTTTTTGTAACTGTACTAACATTTTTTTACCGATAGCAACTGTGCATACACTTTGTAAATTAACATGTTTCAAGTTTTTGTCTATAATTTCATTCTTTTCATCTCTGCCAAGCCTAAACTACGTAGATTACTTTATGTAATTTCCTCAAATTTCACAATGGACTTTTCGCTTTTTATTTTTTTAATTTATTGTTTTGTTGCTAAATTAAGGTAATTTATCGAAACTGACTTTAATTGAACTCAAAAATAAAACGTTACTTTTTTTAAAAAAACAATTATATGTGAAAAATATAAACTGAAACATGAAATTCACAAAGCAATTTTTTTAAATCTATTATTCTCGAAAACTACAAAGGATATTTCATTGCATGTATTGTTAAACGAAAAGTATCTTCAAGCATTGTAACCGCATTTATATTATATTCAAATCATTAAAATACAATATTGTTGAAAAATGATTTTTTTTAATGATAAAACTAACCTTTTGATCATTTCTGAAACAATACCTGTATGATTTTATTTCGGATTTCCGCGAACAAAATGGATGAAGTTCCAAATTTCGGACGACTAGCGAATCTCATGAAAAATATTTAACGCTTATTCCAAATTTCGGTATAACGTAAAAATGAGTAGAACCTTCTGTAGACTTTAATTAAACATAAAAATAACAATTTGGTTATGAAATTATGTAGGCCTGTGATATCCCTTGTTTATAAAATTTGAAATAATAATATTTTCAAAGATTGTAAATATCGTTAATTATCGTCTAATCTTCGAATTTCGTAATAAGCTTACCCGTATTGACCTCTAAAATATAGTTTTTTAACAATTAAACGCAACGAAGATGAGTAAATTAGAACTTATACCGTTTATTTCAAAACCTATTAATTTGGAACGAAACAAACGACAGAGAAATAGTATACATGCAAAAGGCATAGAAAAACCATTAATCTTATAGATATCCGATTTATTTACTAATTCTATTTTTCCTAAGTGATCAAAAGTCTCCTCATTATGCACATCAAGGTTACTTGTTCGAACTCTGATGGAACCATTTTTTTAAACAATTACATTATTTTTTAAGATAAAATGTTCTAAAATTATTTTCGGGAAGGTCATAGAAAAAAACAACTTTTATGTCTGAACAAATTTTTCGCGCAATGACCCGTATTCAAGTTAGAATGTTAAAAACAAATGAATTTGCACTAAATTGATATATTTGCGGCTGCATATCTCGGCAAATATTAGACCGAAAATTTTCAAAAAAAAATTTTAATAATTTTTCACGAAACTTGCTAAGTTATTAGTGTTAAGAATATTTCTTTTTAACAACTACGTGTACAATTTTTTGAACTTCTTAATAAAACACTTTATGTACATTGCACAAGGTCGATAATTTGTATAAATAATTATGGATATTTGATATAACTTTCATTTTCAAACGCGTTTTTAAATTTAGATATAAAATGAAAACTTTTTCTTTTATATATTTTCTTTTAATTCAAATAATTTGTTAACTATGGCCTTATACACAATTAATTGAAAAATAATCTTTGGCCTGTCCCTACTGCAGTTGCATAGTTAATATTTTCGTGTTTTTTTTTCAATTATTTATCTTATCGCTTCCTCAAAATCTTTCTCTCTGTTACTCTGATAATTTCAGAGTGCTAAAAGAGAGAAATATTTTGAGGATGCTACCAGATCAATAACTAAATAAAATCGAAAACCTTTACTGGAAAATTTAAGCTGGGACGGATGAGATTATTTGGCAGTCAATTGTTTGAAAGGATGTAATTTACAAATTGTTCGAATTCTAAGAAAATTTGAGAGAAATAAAAGTTTCCCTTTGTATCTAAATCAAGCAATTTCGAATAAAAAGATCAGATTTGATGAATCTGGAATTTTGTTGATAACAGTTGTTATATCAGACTCATCGGTTTTTTTAATTGCTTTGAATTAACTATAGTTTTAGGAAAGTGTTACAATGAAAAATGTGAACATGTAGGTATTCTTTTTTAAATTCATTACTTACACGTACACCATTTTTTAAAGTTGACATAAAAATCTATATTCAATGAGTTTTTTTCTATCTTACTTAATATTAATAGTGAAAAAAAAGTTGTGATTTTTTTATCTCCTTGCCATTCAACGGCCTGAGTTGATTTAAATTGTGAAAGTTCCTATGAAGAAGATGCTATTTATATTGAAAAAGAAAATATATTTTTGATACAACTTTGCAAAATACAGTGGGATTTTATAACAATCAGAGCATACATTACTTTATTATATTTCTCTAAAGGGCATACTAAACCATAATTAAATTAATTTTTTAGCAGTACATAGATTTTTAAATGTTTCAACCGAGGGCCTATTCACTTCTAAGTCCGCTGAAGTTAATGCAACATTATTTTAACAATGTCGTACATTCATTTGTAGGAAATTACAACTTTTTATTGCATTCTCATCATAATGAAAAGGTATTGGTTTTATGTAAAAAATGACTTTTAACGATTCCATTAAATGTCGACGTTTTGAGGCCCCCTGAGTGGCAAAAATAGTTTTTACGTCGGTGTCTGTCTGTTTGTCCGGCGTCGTCGTCGCCGTTGTTTTTGTAGTCTGTAAACACGCTGACATTTGAAGGAATGATCCGATTGGATTGTCCTTTAGCATACTTTAAAAGCATATGAAAAAAGCACGAGTTCGTTAGCCAAACTTTTTTGATAACATTTCACAAATTTGAAGCATTTAAAAAAATTTTATGCCACTTTTTTAAATATTTGAAAATTCTATGTGCGTCTCTTTATAGTACACGAAAATACAAACAATTTATCTCCATTTTTTTATAAAAGAAAATAACCATGCTAACGCATTTTCAAGATCCAGAAAAACTTACGAAAATAAACATTTTAACCAAAAAAACGCAACAATACAAAAAAAAGTCAAGAAAAGGAAACGTTGCTTTTTGTATTAGTTTTATGTAAAAACTGACTCGCTGAATAGTCTGAATAAATGTAATATACGTTTGATATAAAAGTGTTGAACGTAATGAAGAAAGGTTAACATTTTTGACAATATCAAGTGCGAAGCACGACATACGAGATGAGAATGTATTCGTTAAAGCTGAAGGAGCTTTAAAAAAAGAGAAATCACCGTCACCAAATTACAGTTGTCGATGCTGTGACCTTCATTTTTATTACGTCTGTGAATAAATGTGGGAAAAATACAAAGACAGAGAGCATTGCGAGAGGCTCGAACGCGAAAAGTGAGATAAATACATCATCGAGCGCGAACTGCGAGAACCATAAGTTACGCGCACTAGGCCTCTATAGCGGGTATGGACTAATGTATATAGGAATACATCTGGATCAAATTCCAGCATTCTAGGCCCAAAATGTACCCTCCAAGTTAAAAAAATGAATTACCGGGACACTTTTTAAGTTAAAACTTCGAAAAAATGTTTTTCGAGAAAGACGCATTTAAATTTAACGATTATCTTTTTTTTTCATTTTTTCTTCAAACATAAAAAAATAACTACTCCCGGTTACCTAACTACGGTTACCTAACTACGGTAACCGGATGTGCGAACAGATTTCAAAAATAAGATAATTGAAAGCATATATAGAGCAACATGGCAGAAGCTTATAAAAAACAAAGATATAGAGAGCGCATGGACAAAGTTCCGGGGTATCATTATTAGATGTGCGATCGAAGTATGTGGTACCGCGGTTGTAGGAAGAATGTCTGGTGATGCGTGGTGAAATGATGAAATTCAGGCTGCTTAAATGCAAAGAAAGAAGCGTACAGGAAAACTTTGAACATCGCAGGTCTTAGCGATGAGGAAAGAAATGGACGTATAAATGATTACAGACACAAAAAGAGGATCCTCAAATGATTAATTAAGGAAGAACAGAAGAAGAGAAGAAAATACAAAACGACTTTGAGGGAAGCAAGAAACTATTTTATGAAAAAATAAAAGGAAACAAAAGTAAAGAATTTTTCAACATGAGAAATAGTAATGGGAAAAGTCTATATGAGGCAGAAGGGATATTAGAGGCTTTCAGAGAGTATTTAGGTTACGGATATACTTTAGAAGTTGAAAAACGGTAAGGCTGCCGGGGTAGCCTGTATTAACGCTAAAATTCCTAAACGCGGTAGCGAGTATATATACAGTAAACCCCAGGAATAAATTTTATCTTTCAATAAGATAAAAACGTTGCAGCACGTTTATCTGACGAAAGATAAAATTTATCTGAAAAAAGATCAAATTTATTTATTTATAAGATGCCTCAGCCAACTTCAGCCCCTTACTTTTGTTGAACAAATCTTTAGTTTTCTATCGACCCTGATGTAGACTTAAAAAATTGTGAACAAACACTATTTTGTATAAACTAAGCAAAGTTCAGACTGTGTATTCAGTAAGTGTAGATGAGTGATTTTTGGGCTTAAAAATAGTGAAATAAAGTAAGAATATTTAAAATTGATTACCGCGAGGATTTTTAAATTAATTAACGACATTTTTTCTGTGAACATAGACGCAGCCTTTGACAAACAAATATTAACGTCAGATAAACTTTTATCTTTCGTAAGATAAATTTTATCTGTTTTTCAGATAAATTTTATCTTTCGTTAGATACACGTGCTGCAACGTTTTTATCTTATTTAAAGATAAAGTTTATTCCTGGGGTTTACTGTGTACCACATAGACTGTGCGGATTGCTAAATTTATGTTTCAAGATGGGAGACGTCCAAGACGATTGAAAAAAGTGACTATCGTACCAATATACAAAAGAAAGGGAGATAAAAGCGACTGCAATAATTACAGAGGGAATAGCTTAATAAGTACTGTAAGTAAAATATACTCAAAAATGCTTATTTCAAGGATAATGAAAATAACAGAAGCAAAGACTTAAGAAGTCCAAAGTGAGGTTATGCCAGGAAGGTCATGTACGGATCAAATATTTAGCATAAGGCAAATCACAGAAAAAGTTTGACAATAGGAAAAAAGTGTTCTGTGCATTTGTTGACCTAGAAAAAGCTTTTGACAAGGTAGAGAGAAGTAAACTTTGGGAAGTCCTGAAAGAGTATGGAGTCAATGGATGGCTCCTACGAGCTATAAAAACAATATATAGGGGTAGCGATCGCAGATGATACGGTTGTTATGGTAGAGTCAATCGAAGACTTGCAAAGAATGTTAAATAAACTGATTGCAAGCATGAAGAGCATGGGCTTCAAGATTAACGCAAATAAAACAAAAACTATAGTGTTCGAAGGAAAGAGTGAGAAAACACTATTGCAATACTGTGTTAAACGATGAGAGAATTAAACAACTTGATAAGTTCGTATAACTTGGTAGCTTATTAACTATGGACTGGAAGATAGATAAGGAGTTACATAGACGTATAAACGAAGATAAGAGGTAGGGCAGGGCCCCTTATCAGAAGTAAAAATATATCAAATGAAGCTAAAATGGCAATACATAATTCTATGTTTGTACCGACTGTACTATACGGTAGCCAGACATGGACTTATCAAGAAAAAGATAAGAGTAAAATTAACGCAATTGGCATGAGATTCATGCGCATAATATGTGGAAAAATTCTGACGGACAAAGTGAGTAACGAGATAATTCTCGAAGAATGCAGTGCAGAAGAGACGCTAGTAGACGCATGTTGAGAGAATGTCAAATGAATGTCTAACGAATCAAGTGTATCAAGGTAAAGTTAATGCCAGGGCGCCCAGACGTTGACCCCGGAAAGAATGGTTAGAATATGTAAATGAGACCCTAGTTAAAAGAGACATAAGAAGCCATCGAAACACGAGATCCTGCATGAAAAAATGCATGGACATAAAAGAAGCTAGAGAAGTATGCCAGAACAAAAATGTATGGAGGCAAATAGTTAATAAAAAGAATGTCAGGAGAGTGAATGACGCCTGAAATGAAAAACCTTGGATACTAATAGACCCAAGTGGGGAACCTCACATGACGATTTTCTGTGGATCTTCACTTGGGGTGATTGTTAAAGAGATTGATCAGCAACCAGTTATTTTATTATACTCAAAATTAGAATATTCTCAACATTTTTGCTTACCACTCCAATCAAAAAGTTTATAACTATTAACAGTGGGTACCACAACCCGGGCCGACTGGATATTCTCCGCCACTGCCTCCGGCTCCACCGGGCAAGCTTCCTACTGTAGCCTCAGAACCGACCACCTGATAAAGTGCAATAATGCACACTAGGAAGAAGAGAGTAACAATTCTTAGGGATCTCATGTTGGACGTTGAATGATTTTGAGACTTCTTTCATATGGCTTTATATATAGTCGAAATATTTTCCCCATTTGCTTAGTCCCAGTGCTTCAAAACAATAACTTTAATCAAATGTTTTCAAAGTTACCCAGTGGAATACGGGCCAAGGAATTGGCCCTCATTCAGTCAACAAACTCAAGTACGCAAATGTTATGATGATTTATAACGCAATTTCTATTGCATAAATATACTCACATGTAATTTGTCAAAAAAAAGGTTAAACAACCAGTGCAGTTGCCCACTGGGAGCATCACTCATTTTGAAAACAATATCCTTATTATGAAAAGATGGTGCTTTCCTCCTTGATTGAAATATGCTATTTTACCTAACATCAAAGATAAAATGTGTTGGATTCAAACAAATATTTACAGTGGCGTAACTACTGCCAGACTGGCCAGGTAGTTTGTCTGGGTCCCTGTAACAACCGGGGCCCCGAAAATTGTGGTTTCTGAATATTTCCTCAATGTATAGCATAGAAATTAAGTCTTGAATTAGATCATCACAAAACTGAAATATAGCCTATATTTTGAATTTTATCAAGGCAATCATTTATAGTATATTTAAAAGTGAAAAATCTTTTACAATAACGCATTTTAGACCGATAAAAATTTTTTTTTATAATATTTTGATTTTCTTTTTCTACACTACTGTAGACCTCTAAACAATTCATTCATTATTATGTTGACATAATTTCAAAAGTTTAAGAAATCTGACCTGAACAAACAGGGAAATGAAATCGAATTTGAAATCTTTCTATAAATCGCTATCCCGTTGAAATGTTATACGAGGTGTGTTCAAAAAGTAAGGTAACTTTTCAATTTTCGCGGGCTACGTACATTCAAGTTTTAAATTTTTTGTTTTGTTGTGTTGGTACACTCGTCACGTTCATATGTTCACAGTTTTGACTATATAGCTCGTGTTGTTTTCCTGACAGAGGCGTAAAAGTTTAGAAGGGTTTGGTGTGCTCGGCGATTTTCTCCTTTCGAAAAAAATGGAGCAAAGAGTTTGCATTAAATTTTTTGCGAAAAACGGAATCCAGTGCTCTGAAACTCTTGAAATGTTGACAGTTGCATGCGGTGAGTCTACTCTGAGTAAGAAAAATGTGTATAAGTGGTACAAGCTGTTCCAAGAAGGCCAAGAGGATGTCGAAGACGAACCTCGCCCTGACGTCCTAGCACGTCAACAACAGATGAAAACGTTCAATCAGTGGAAGAAATGGTGTTGAAAAATCGCCGAATTACCATCAAAGAAGTTGCTGAAGATGTTGGCATATCATTTGGCTCATGCCATGCTATCTTTTCGGACGTTTTGGGCATGAGACGTGTGTCAGCGAAATTTGTTCCAAAACTGCTTAATTTTGATCAAAAGATCCATCGCATGACCATCGCTCAGGAGATGTTGAATGAAGTCAATAATGATATTCACCGGATTTGGCCCCCAGTGACTTTTTTCTTTTCCCAAAACTAAAGAGACCCATGAAAGGACATCGATTTTCAACAATTGAGGAGATAAAAACTGCATCGCTGAAAGAACTCAAGGCTTTACCACAAAATGATTATCAGAAGTGCTTCGATGATTGGAAAAAGCGTTGGCACAAGTGTATTATATCTGAGGGGGATTACTTTGAAGGGGACAACATAAATGTTGAGGAATAAATGCATATTTTTTGAGAAAACCATAAAGTCACCTTATTTTTTTAATACACCTCGTACATCGAAAATTATTTGAAAATATAAGCTTAAAAATTCACATCAAATGATGCAGAGTAGGAAAAGCGGACAGTCTAAATTTATCCCTTCCATGCAACTTTCACATACTTCGGAGAAAACTTCAGACTTATTCACAAGATCATTATTTATTCCAAAAAATTCCGTATAAGCGGTGGAGTTGCAAGTATATAATAACATTTAAAAAATGCTTTAAATAGTTTGTCCAATTAATAATACTTTTGCCCATTCTTATGTTGTACAGAAAATGCTAAATGTTCATTATTCCTCATTTTAAAAGGTACCGCATGAACTATGGGGTTGCAAAATTTGTATGAGGTGCGGGAATTTATTTACAGCATTTGCAACCTGTTTTTAAAACTGTTGAGATTTTTGTAATAGTGATATACTGTAAATGAAAGTTTATTCGCTCTTCATATAGAAAAAAGAACATAGGTTATTATAAAATTTTTATGTTCCGCACTTTCAAAAAGGTAGGAAATCTAATGAATTGCAAATCTAATAAACCCTTTAAATAACAAAAAATACTTAACGTGATTTCTGACTAGATGGAAATTAAATTTAAAAAATTTGTCAATTAAACTCTTCTGAAAAAAGATCTCACTTCGCTCCTCTGGGAGTCGAACCACGGAACTTTCGATTTCCGGTCGAAAAATTTTAAAAATTTATTTTCCTTCTAGTCAGAAATGATCGATATTTTTTATTGTAATATTCACAAGTTGTGGGATAGCATTCACACTAATCGATAGTAACTATGTCTGATGATAATACACTTTTTATGTTAATTGTTTTATTTTTAATCTGATTTTTTCAATTAAAAGAAAATGTACTCGTAATATGTGAAAATTATTAGTAAAAAATCTTTAGATCCATTTTGGGTGAACAACTTTTCTCTATTCATTTTTTTACGTACCTTTTGTCATTTTTCAACTTTAATTTTTTTATTGTTATTTTTTTACGATTAAAACAAAAACTACAATTTCTATTAAAAAATTATTCATGGCAAATTTGAATGAGTTACACTCATAACTTGTGTCATTTGTCCAAAAACTTTATTTTTTATTTTATATTTTATGACTCAAACCAAAACTAATAATGCATTTCATCAAAAAATAAATAATAACAAATTTTCAACTCTCTTTTGAATTCTCTGAATTTGTAGAATTTCGTTGGATTTTCTGAATTTTTCTAAACTCTTTGAATAATTTTAAATGCCTTGGAATTCAGAAGGTTTTAAGAATTTAGGAGATTCCGCGAATTCAAGGAATTCAGATAATTCAGACCATGTAGATGAACTTAGATATATCTGGATATTCGTAGGAATTCAGTTGATTTCAAGGTCTTTTGAAGAATTAGCAACGTTTTTAAACCATTTAAAAGCATTCCTAACAATTCAAAAAAATGAAAAATCAATCAAAACTAAATATATAGCTCGTTTAAAAGCTTTTTTCATTTTCCAAGACCCTTTCCTAGCGCGGAATAATATTGCTAGTTTATGATAATAATAACAATGTAATCAATAAAATTTTTGTACTCAGTTTCGATGATTACATGAAATAAAAACGAATTTTCTCGCAAATTTCAAATTTAAGAAAAAGTTCGTGTATTTTCTTCCAGCAAGAAATATTAGATTTTAATTTTCTCTTCCGACAACTTTTAATGTTAAACTGTGACAGATAAAAAAATTTTGGCATCCAAATAACGAAAAAAATGGATTTTTATCGTGATTTTGACTTTTGGACTTTGATTCGTTTTTAATAAAACGTTTAGGAAGTCAATCTGGCACCCACTGAAACATTTTCAGCCCCCCACCCCACCCCTCCTATCTCAACCTAAAAAAATACAAAAAGAAACTTCTCATAGCTACATTCTGACGAAAAAAATTTTCAAACCGAATGGAGTTTATGATAGACGCAAGTTTAACGCTAAAACCAAATATGGTGGAAATGTGGTTGGGGTTCTGCCAGACTTTATCTAGATGACATTATATGATTTCACATACTATATCACATTTTGATTTTATTTTCATTTATTAAAATTTCATTTATTTTGGTTGTTAAATTCTGGTCATATGTCGAAACGGACTTTAATTGGCCCAGAAATGAGATGTAAATTCCCCAACAAAAACATTGAGATGTAAAAAATATAAAGTGAAACATGAATGCATAAAACAAATTGGTTTCAACTCAATTCTTCTCGAAAACGATATATTGACGATATATTGACTGATATATTGGTCCATACTGATCCCATATTGATCCATTATACTCTTAAGGTTGTAAAAAATTCTTATTTCTCTGAACCTTGTTCAAACAATGACAAGGTAGTGTTTTTAAATTGGAGACAGACTAGGTTACGTTCACAGCTTTAAAATATGACCTTCTTACTGTTTCAACAGAGATAAAAATGTTACACCAATACAATCTTTTTATTAAATTTTTCTATTTTCACGGATTCCATGTTTATAACTTTTTGAAATGATTATACAAGTTCTGAATAATATTATTTTCGCCGAGCAATTAGTTTTTTACTATTTAATTAGAAAATATATCGACAAATCTAATAAGTTATTTCCTACCAGCCTTCAATTTGTGTCTTTTTACCAAAAATTTCATTATTGATTTTTATTCTTATTTTTACGATTAAAAGCAAAGATATTTGCCCTATATCAAACTTATTAATACAAAAATTTTAAATCCGCCCCTTGCTTCATTTGAAAAAATGTAATATATCTATTTTTAATGCTATTTTTTACTATTCAAACAACAGCTATGCCTCTTATACAAAATTATTGATAACAAATTGGTAGCTCTTTTTTGGAAGAGCAACTTTTATATATTAATTTTTTTCACAGCTGTTGAGTCGTTGGTCTTAAAAGTTAATTTCTTTATCTTCAAATTTGTCATTTACGCATGAAGCAAAGTTTTTGTTCTCTTGAACTTTCTTCAAATCGTGCGTTGTTTGACTAAAAATTTGGATTTTCGAATGATTAGTGAAATTTTATAAATGCTATAACTCTGATCATTTTCTTTTTATCGAAAAAATGCATTAGGATTAATTGTTTAGCTTTCTGAGCGCACGAATAGCAATACACAAAATTTGTAATGTCAAAAGAAAAATTTTCCCAAAAATTTTGAAAATGCACTACTTTTCTGAATTTGTTAAAAAAATAGCTTATTTACGAACTCGTCCCTTCTCTTATGGCTCAAAATAGTGTACCAAAGCTCAATTTGATCCGTGCATTTTTTCAACAGTTATCGTGGTTACGGACTGACGGCTGGCCGGACGGAAAGGCAGACAGACATCATCGTAACAATTTAATTTTCGGATTTAGGGGATCTCAAAACGTGGAGATCCCGTGGAGGAGCCTTACTTCAAATTAATATGATATTAGCAGTTACAGTAAAATAATGAACAATAATTTGTATACGAATAGAAAGTGAGAAAGAAAAGTTGTAAATTTATTTTTTGGTTGTCCCGTTTTATCTCAACTGCCTGAATTGATTCAAATTGTGAAAAGTCCTACGAAGAAGATTTTTTTACTTATTCTGAAAAATAAAAACAGAATTAATCTCATTCATTTTTGCAAAATACAGTGGGCTGTTGTTACAACAAGAGCATAATTTCTTAGTTATATTGTTCTGAAATGCATACTAAACCATAATTACATTATATTTTGTTTTAAGCAATGTATAAATTTTGAAGTGTACCAATTTAAAATTCATTGTCTTCTACATTTATTTAATTCAAGTTCCAACTTTTCATTTTCTCTTTAGACATATGTAGGCGTCTGCAAAAAGGGCCCTTATGGCCCGTATGTACATACGTATATAGGCAAACAGCCGGATAAATTCCCGGCATCCTAGGCCCAAAATGCACCCTTTTTAGTTGAAAAATGAATCACTGGGTCTGTTTTTATGTTGGAACATCATAAAACACGATAACTTTTGAAAAAATTGATCTATCAGATTGCCCTTTGGTACACTCGTTTAGTGTCTGTTTTAGTAGAAATTTCATATTTCTTGGATAAAAATGCTACTAATTGATTGAAAATTAATCTTGTTTCCATGAAGATTCAACTAATTAGTTTGAAAATGTTGTTTAAACCACTTTTTTGTCGAAAATTTCTATTTTAGTTGAAAATTCATATCTTTGATAGAATGTTTAAGTATTTTGTTGGAAACCGATCTTTTTGAATTAAAAATTGTACTATGTAGGTAAAAGTAGAAGTTCATCTTGAAAATTTGTCTTTTAAATGAATGTTAATCACGAAGTAAATTAATTCTCGAAGATAATGTAATAGTTGATATTTTGACCAAGAACGAGTTTAACTAAAATAGAAAACCGTTAAATTCAACCAAAAACAACGCATTTTCAAACACAATACTAATACTTAATTTTTGTATTGGATTCAATTAATTCAGTTTATATTTAAGCAACAAAGCAAGAAAAAGGGAAGTTTCTTCAAAACAGGGTGAAAAATTGTTTTAAGACAATCAAGAAAGCATAAAAAATAAGCATGAAAACCGATCCAAACAATACAACTTATAATGAAAACTGTCTAGTTTTTTAAAGAAAACATTCCAATTTATTCATTTTACTAAATATTATTATTTAGTAATTGCCTATTGAACAAATACTGACTATGTGAAAATATGAAAATTTATTTACAGCTGTAAATATAAATTTTAAAAAGGACTACAGAAATGAAAAACATGAGAAATCGGCCATTTAAAAAAAGGACCAGATTGTTCAACAGATTTCATTTTGTTCAAAACAATGATATTGCAATTTTTTGAAACTCAAAAATACGCTAAAGAAGCAACTTGATTTGTATCTGTGTATATGAGACAGGTAAAAAAGACAGTCACTTTCCTGGGTTTTTATTTTCTAATAGTAAAAGCGTAAAAATTTTAAAATTTAAGAATTAATTAAATTATTATATCTGACAAATATAAATAAAGAAAATCAGATTTACTTTTATTTTCTCGGTGGATCAACTCGAATTTGACTCTATATGTTTAACCATCCTAGAGATATTTTTTTTAAAACTAAAGAGCAGTGGATTTTTAACTGGCGCAAGGAACGATATTATAAATATTTTACAGTTTCTAGTTAATTTTTTTCAAACAAGCATATAAAAATTAATTTGTTAGAAAATTATTTCCTTTCTCAGCTTTAACCCACAGATATATTTAAAATCTACTCGAATTATAATCTGAGCACACAAATGAGGCAAAGAATTGTTTGCTTGTACAATTTTATTTTCATACAGAAATGTTAAAGACATGCATTATTTTTATACTTTTTGCACACAGAAAATCCTGTGCTACTAAGTAGCTAATACGTATCAAAGTAGCTGCTTAAGCCTATACTAACGTGCAGAACTTTGTTAAATTCTTTACATTTTTAAAATCTTGAGAATTTCTTAAATTCTCTTTATTTTTTAACTTCGCTGAAATCCTTCAATATTCTAAATTAATTGAATTTTCGGAATTCCGCGAATTCTGTGGATTCCTTGAATTTTCTAAAATTCCTGAATTTTTTTAATTTTCTCAATTCTTTGCCTTCTCTTAATTTGTGAAAATGTCTCAATTCCTTAAAATGTTCTAATCTCTTCGATTTCTCTAATTCAAAAAATTAATTGCATATTATGAATTTCTAAAATTCCTTAAATGCTCTAAATCCCCTGAATTCCTTCAGTATTCAGAATTCTCTAAATTCCTTGCATTTTCTAAAAACTTTTAAATTCTCTGTAGTCCCTGTAATCCTTCAAATGAACAATTTGAAAGAATGAAAAAACATTAAAAACTGAATATATAGTTCTCTTAGAAGGTTTTTTAATTTTCCAAAACTCTTTCGACATCAATGTGTAAAAAATATAAACATTTTGCTTAAACAGTAAAACCATACTTCTCAAATTATTACTATTCATTTTATTTTAGTGATTAAACTGCAAGATTAAAAAATTTGAAAAATAGTAACCTTTTTTTATTTGTAAATTAATCATTGGCAATGCCATATTTAATGCACGCTGTACAGCGCATGTATAATGTACCCAGTTTCGAAAATTATATGAAAAGAAAATCAATTTTCTCACAAATTTCTAATTTCAAGAAAATTTCGAGAATTTTCTTACGCCAAGAAATGTCGGTTATTTTCTCTTCCGGCAACGTTTGTTGTTCACGTGTGAAAGAAAATAAATTATTACCTTCCAAATAACTAAAAAAATGGAACTATTCTTAATTTTGACCTTTAATTTTTTTGTGCAAACTTTTAGGAAGTCAATCTGACACCCGCTCAAAAATAAGGAGCCCCCCCCCCCATGGAAAATAAAATACCAACAAAATATGGTTTACGTAGCCTCATTTTTCCGACAAAATTCTCGACCTGAATCAAGTTTATGATAAACGCAAGTTCAAGGCTAGAACCAAATATGGTGGAAATGTGGTGCGAGCTCTGTCAGACTGTATCTAGATGACTATATATAATTTTACAAATCACATTTCACATTTTGCTTTTCATTTTTTACGGTTTCATTTGTTTTGGTTGTTAAATTCAAGTCATGTATCGAAACTAGCTTTAATTTAGTTCAGTAATAAGATGTTAATTTATAAAAAAAAACAATGACATATGAAAAATGTAAGTTCAAACATGAAATGCAATAAAATTTTTTTTAATCGATTCTTCTCCAAAACTGTAAAATATATTTTAATGAATTTATTTTTTAACGAAAAATATCATGATAAATTATGGTTAATTATTCTGAACAATTAATATATCTGACCTGAACGAGCCGGGAAATGATTTTGAATTTTTACTCGTTCTAGAAATCGCTTTCCTATTGAAAACGAGGTAAAATATTGGATCGAGTTAGTGAACCAGTTTTGCACACCAAAATGTTTTAATTCTATACATCGTAAATTCTATAAAAAAAGAAAATTAAAAATTCCCATCAAATGATGCAAATGAGGAAAACAAGAAAGTTAAAAAGCATTTGTAACCTGTTTTTAAAACTTTTGCAAATTTTGCAATAGTCACAGAGTAATGATAAAATTTGTTGCAGGAAATTTTTTAGAATGATAAAGTTTTAATCAGACAACTTCGCGTTTTTCAAAACATATGTGTTTTTATGGAAATTAAAAGAAAGTTTAACCGATATTTCATTAAAGTTTATCCTGTAAAGTTAATTTTTGTTGCAGCGAATCTTTTATCCGAGATCAATGTAGAGTTTATCTTCTGTTTTTTTCTGTGGTGATATACTTTAAATTAAAGTTTATACGCTCTTCATAAAAAAAAGTATTTTCCGTAAAACTGTAAGAGTTGCAAATTTGCATAGCTCTTCGAGATAATGTTTAAAACTCTTTTGTTAATTTACAAAACTTTGGCATTTTTTCCGTCAAGATATATTGATTTATTATAAACTGCTATGTTTGATACCTTTAAACAGGTTGCAAATCTAATAAACTGTGGAAAATTCAGCAAAAAACGTAGCAGAAAGTTTTTAGGCCCTTATATATTTCTTTAATTTTATTCTGTTCAGAAACAAAATGTTTTTTTAATTTTTGAGCATGTTCAGGACGTCGGAGAAGGTTTCAAAATGAGTTTCATATTTTTCGCAATGTAATGCCGGTACATTATTGCATAACGCTATTGTACAATATCACATTTTCATCAAATTATTCGTTACATTTTTATTACATTACTACATTGTTATTGTTATTTCACATAACATTATTTCTGCAAACAGTGGCAGGGCTGCATTTAACATTATTTCTGTGAACAGCCGGAATGGGCTGCCTTTCCGCCTCTACAAGATTTTGAAAAAGGGTATAAGTTTCCCGAGTCAAAATTTTGGTCATATTTTGAGCCTGCTATTTTAGGACTTAAGTTTGTGTAAGCAGGATCTATACAGGGCTTATTTATAAGCGATCAAGGTCCTAGTTTGGTCCTTCTAAGTGCTGCATATTTCC
>NC_046660.1:37791020-37793420 GCF_010883055.1 Belonocnema kinseyi | reverse complement strand
ATATATCTAGTCGGGAGTGGTGCTGACTGAAAACAGATGATTTGGAGCGATTCGCGCGCCATATGTTTGTCATTCTAAGGACTTATTGAACTACCCTCGTATTATATACAAATGTCCACTTACGCAATATACACTCACTTTATGCTGTAATAAAAAAATGTATTACTGGCAATATTTTGAGGTTATGATGATCACACCTCTCACCGCTTCGTTCATAAAGTAGATGTCGCTCTTATCAACTGATGAAACGACACTCATTGGTCGCTTACATTTTGGAAATTTAGTAATAAAGAAATATTATTTATATCACAGCTTCATTTTTTAATGTTGTATTGACATATTAACTTTACTATTAATGTTATATCTTTTAATTACTTATGATTTTGTTCATTATTATTATTATTATTATTATTATTATTATTATTATTATTATTATTATCACATGAAATGTTGTATTTTCGTAATCTCAGGCTTCTATTGGTTCCTGAGAACCAATGGGAGACTTTGACGTCAGAGCCAGGCAGTGAGGTGAAAATGAGATGGCTTCCATTTTGTGTTTTCTGATTTTCGTCGCAGCTTTGCATTTTGTGCTTCAGTGAAAAATTACTTGTTTTACAAAAATACTATGGGTCGCGGAATAAAAAAGCACGCTTTAATTTGGTGGTTAAATAGTGCCTACAAGGACGTAGTTGAATTGTCCAGCATCCCCAAACATGCACGGAGTATTCACAGCATTACGACGCTCACATGGGTGGATCATCAAAGTGGTCAAAAAGTTCGCTGTGAAGCAAAAATTCTTGCTATAAGTGGTAAGTATCTTATTTTTATAATTTTTACTTTTTATTTGAACAATTGTATTGGGTTATATTTTACGGAGTTTGATTATTGAGATTGAATGGTTATGTTTGAAATTCGCGTCAAACAGTACACTTATAGGTTATGTGGGTAGGAATATAATGCCTTTAAACAAAGTACATTTTAATTCATTTATTATACTTACCTGGCGCTTAAGCAACTAGAATTCATGCCATTTATTACAAAAAGAATTCCGTTCTCTGCGAAACGCCATTTCATGTGCTCCATTTTATCAACCTCTTCTCATCTGGATCATTTTTAACACCAGTAAAGATAAATACTCAATGTCTGACGATGGCCCTTTATTTTGAATGCCATACAATAATTTTTACGCAACATAAATTAAATAGGATCCAATAATTTATTATTTAAAAATAAAGAAGTTTTGTGGCTACCAATATACACATAGAGATACATAATTTTCTAGAGAATAAAGAAGAATTAGAAAAGATCCCCGTCACCGACAATGGACAGATCAACGAGCCAGAAAGACAAATTTTCTACGAAAAAGTTATACGAGAACAAAAGGATGCTGTACAAGTCAAAAAAATTCAGAAAAGTGTACAGAAATCACACAAAGGAAAGTTCGCAAGATCAATTCAAGAAGATGATTCAATTGTTCCCCGTTTTTTAACCAAACCTGCTTGCGTTCAATCCTCAGTCGGTAATCAGCCTAAACAAAATTTCAACGCTTATCCTGATGTCTATGGCGTTAGACAAATTACGGACAGTTCAGTGAGCTCTGATTTCAATTTCCAATCAGATGACCAGCAGGGGAGAATAGTTCGAGGCACTGGACAAAATAATCAAAATTCAATTTTTCACCTTCAGGTACTGAACAGAGAAACGCTTTCAGTGTCTCACGTATGCATGGCGCTGAAAGAAATGTTTGCAGAAAACCATTGACTTCCGGTTTTCGTGAATTATCGCCTGAAGAGCAGGAATCACGGAATTTGAGCGCTGCTTCGAGTGAATTAATTAATACTGGAGAAAATGCTGCAGTTCCAAACAGAACGTATAGCCAACGATCCTTGTATGAACAGCAAAGTTCTTTTTTAAACCACAATGGAAGATACCACAATGCTGGAAAGAAAAAGGTGGCAGCAGATGAAATCGAAATTTCAGAGCCATGGCTGCAACTATTCCGGGGAAAGGTAAGTTTCATCTAAATCTGAAGCTACTTTGCTAGAAGTGTAGGAACATTCCGTCATATTTAATTTACTAAAGTAACTGCATTTTATAAAATTAAATTGCTAAAAAGAAAATTCAGTAACTCCTGAAGAAGATCGCGACTGAAAAAATGCGCGGAAAACTTATTGGGAATATAAATGTTGTAAAGCAATATCAGCAAAGTTTATGCAAATGACTACGTATGTCGCCATATTCGTACTTAGTTGTGTGTATATTAATTTCACTGATATTTTTTACCTTTCAAATGATAAGGACAAGTATAGCGTACGTATTTTGTGTTAAAATTAATTTGCCGAAAAAATTATAAATCTATTAACAGTTTCAGTTACAGTAACTGAAATGGAGTAAATTGTA
>NC_046660.1:37789811-37790920 GCF_010883055.1 Belonocnema kinseyi | reverse complement strand
ACAAGTATAGCGTACGTATTTTGTGTTAAAATTAATTTGCCGAAAAAATTATAAATCTATTAACAGTTTCAGTTACAGTAACTGAAATGGAGTAAATTGTAATAGAATTTTACGAAATATTTGACTGATATTTTATGCAGTGACGATTTCTCAAATTTCTGTAATTTCCGGTTAAAATTAGTTTTTTAGCTGAAAAGGTTACCATTTTATTTCTTATCAAAATTTTATATTTTTATTGAAAATTTACTTATAGTTAAAAATTCAACTTAAGGATTGCAAATTTTTGTATTATAATGAACAATTTCATAGAAAATCAAACTACTTTTTTTCAAACCAACATTCGTATTAAAAATGCAATATTTTTATGCAAAGTTTTCCTATCTCATTAAAAATTAAACTATTTATTTGAAAAGATAACTATTTAGCAAAAAAAAAAACGTTTTTGTTGAAATTTTTTCTAATTGGAAATTTGACTTCTTGGTTGAATCTAGAACTCCTTTTAAGAGTGCATTTTTTAAATATCCACTATATTAAATGAAAATTTTTCTTTTTTAAGGAAAGTTAAACTATCATTGTTGAAAATTTAACTGTTTCGTTTGGTGGAAAATTCATGTATTACATTTAAAAATTTTGGGAAAAATTCAAATATTGGGATGAAATTCAATTATGCAATGGAAAATTATTATATTCATTCGACATTTCAACTACTAGGTAGAAAATTAACTTTTTGGTTGAAAATTTATATATTTTTTGTTGAAGTAATTCTTTTATGAGAAATGTTAACTATTATATTTTTGGTTAAACATTCATCTTTTATTAAATTTAAATTCAATTCTTTTTTTAGAAAATTCATTTTCCTTGTTGAATTTCAAACTTTTTAAATTGAAAATGCACCTATTTTGTTAAAATCACCTTTTTGGTTAAAAAATTCCACTTTTTTGTTCAAAAATTCCACTTTTTTGTTCAAAATTCGCCCTTATGGATTGAAAATTCATCTTTTATAATAGGAAAGTCATCTTTGTTGACTGAAAAAAAAGTTTTGGACTGGAATGTCAACTATTTTTTGAAAATGCAATATATATTTCAACCTGAAATCTTAAGATATTAAA
>NC_046660.1:37787407-37789711 GCF_010883055.1 Belonocnema kinseyi | reverse complement strand
AAAGGACCTATACAGGAGTTATTTACAATATAAAATAATAATTTATATAAAAAATGAAACCTTATTTTCACATCTTTTCAATAAGTAATCACTTTTATATGCCAGAAAATATTACACAAATCAATAATTTTACATAAAAATTGGTAATTTACAAGTAATCTGTAATTTGTACACGTTCTTATCTTATTATGTTCCTTCTTTAGAGCTCCATCAGTTCCCATTTATCGTTCCTTGAATCGGGATTCGCAGAAGTAGGTGGGCCAGGATTGTAATTCACTGCATTCCATGATGCATCCCAGCTTTCTAAATAAATATTTTTTTTTTAGTTTTATTTTATATTCAACTATTTAGATAAGGATAAAATTGAGATATTTGAATATTTACCTCTTGCACTTTCAAAATGTCCTGAGTAGTTTGGTCCAGAAAGTGTAGTGGAATATCGTGCCGAGTCCTCATTCTCTTTCCCAGGTGATTAGGATTTCCGTCAATTCCTCACTCTTTTTCTCAGACGGTTGAGGTATTTGCAATGGTTCTCTCTCGTCTGAAATAAATATGTAATTTATTATGATTTATTCTTTCTTTATATTTCATAAAAGACTTAGTATATAAATTTGTCCACGAACACGGTTAGCCTCAATTAAGTTCAACCCAAAAGTACACGCACACCCTGTTTTTCTTTCGTACATCGTTCTTCGTAACGATCCAATAAATTTTTCCAAAAACATAGACAAAATCAATAAAAATGAACTGGAAAGGAATATTTTGACAAAATTTAACTTATTAAATTTTTCTTTACTTTTAAGCTCAGGAACCTTAATAATCGCATGGAACTTGTTGTTAACAAAGTTAATGAACTAAAAGCAGACGTTTGTAAACATAATAGGTTAAAGTTCTTTAAAATGAATGTTATTTTGGTTAAATTTGTCTATCTTTGTGGAAAAATTCGTTAAATTATACTTTTGGGTACTTTTGGGTTGAACGTAATTGCGGCTTTAAATTGATTTTTTCATACTTACATGAACCAGATGATACTTTCACGGATGTTTTGTTTTGGTACTGCCTCTTATTTGAAGCGCATTTATTAATATATTTAATAAAATCTTGCCCCGCTCACTCTTCCGCCTGCTGCTCGATTGGCCCACTCTGCAAAGAGGAAATTGTAATATAAGTTGCAATATGGTAACCCAGGTTAAAAGCATGTACAGCAATGTAGCTTACCGAATAGTCCCTTGAATAGGAGGTGATTGATTGGTGGTCTTGAGCCTCTCAAACCCGATTCCTAATGGTTTGCCAGGGTATTGCCATAAATTTCTAGCAAAACTTCTTTCACTATTACTCTCCAATCCGTTTTACCACCTCGTTCGGCTGTTAGGTTGATGTAAGTGATTTTATCTTTATTTAAATAAAAACCACACGATGGTGATATTTCCTCCTGTGACAAAATAAAAACAAAAATAGGTAAATACTTAAGAGTAATCAAGTATAAAGTAAATAGATTACTTTTTTAGTAATATTTTTCAAAGATATTAAATATAAATATGGGTCTTACCATATCTGATGCAGGCTGTACATATTTCTTAGGTACCTAAAAAAGGCAATTGTCAAATTATAGAAATCAGGTATTAAACGACTTTAGAATGAAGAATTTTATTATTTTGGATTTAACCGATTAAACACTTTTCAACCAATTTCTAGTTTATTCTTATCTTGAAGACTTTTTTGGATTTTTTGTGAACGCTGTACCTTGTTCTATAGGAATCCTGCATTGCTGCAAGCAATAATTTTTGAAAAGTAATATCTCTTTTCTTCACTGTAAAAATAATTTTTTTTAATAAGTTTACAAAAAAAGACTGAAACCCTTCGTTTCATCAATAATATAGAAATTCCATTACAAAAACTTATCATTCTGAAAGGGTTTCCACAAACTCTGTTACCAAATTTATGCTATTTTTAAAACTCCTCTTTTTGATGACCGCATTTTTGCCCCTTCCCATCGAAAGTAACATAGTTGTTATGGTAACGGGGTTTTAGCAATGAATCAACAAGAGTTACAATTATTAAATAAGCAGGCCTTACAGCCTAAAATTTTATCAAAACAGGGCAAATAGGACAATTTTTAACAAATATAGAGGAATAATAGAGGAATAAATTAATTTGAATAAAATTAATGTAGATATCATAAACTGAATTTAATACGAAACGCTTTAATATCTTAAGATTTCAGGTTGAAATATATATTGCATTTTCAAAAAATAGTTGACATTCCAGTCCAAAACTTTTTTTTCAGTCAACAAAGATGACTTT
>NC_046660.1:37771726-37787307 GCF_010883055.1 Belonocnema kinseyi | reverse complement strand
GCGATTGACCAAGAGTATAGAGCTCCAAGGAGATTATGTTGAAAAATAAAAAAAAAATTGTTTTTATACTTCATTCTAAGGACTTATTGAACTACCCTCGTATGTCAAAGAAAACTCTTTATGAAGTTGGTATGCGTCGAAGAAGAGGTCGATTACGCATAATCGCAAATTTTGAAATGCAAGAGGATGAGGAACGTAATGTAAACGCTCCTAATATAGAACATGAGCCAAGATCTTTTGCGCCGGAAGAATTGTAAGTATCCGTTACGTTACTGTTATATTTTTATTAACTGAGTTTCAATCTGTTTTTAAAGATTTTTAAGGTTTCATAATGAAATTTGTTTTAACTACTAGTTTTCCGTGTACAAATAATTTTTGTCTTGTGCGCCATTTACATAAATGAACTAATTGTTGATATTATAGGTCAACTTACTAATATTACATCCATTTTTAGGCATATTGACCACGGTCAACTGCAAGCAGAAATTGCAGCGGGAAATTGGAATGAACCTGGGTAAATAATACAATTTTCTGAAAATTTATGTCTTTGGTTGAACATTTAAATTTCCTAGTTAAAGATTCATCATTTACGTAAACAATAATTCTTCGTTTTGTTTAAAATTTAACTATTTCAGTTAAATATTCATCATTTAGATTGAAAATTAATTTTTCTAGTTACAGATTCATAATTTAAGTGTAAAATACATCTTTATTTTTGCTTGAAACTCTACTATTCCAGTTAAAGATTCATCAATTTTTTTAAAAATGTATAAGTTTGTTTAAAAATTCATTACTTTGGTTGAACATTAATTTTTTTAAAGAAAATTAATTTATTACATTTTTGGTTAGATTTTTTTTTAGTTCAAAACTTTATTGTTACTTGCTGAAAAGTAATTTTTGAAATCTGATATCTGTTGTTCATACTACCTCCACAGCATTTCCTTCAGTTGTGCTTAATATCGTCACATTTATTACCATAAAAAGCTTTACATAACACTTGTTTTCATATTCTAATAAATTCAAATAGCTCACTATTAAAAGTGACCTACTATCGCATAGTTCACCCTACCATTGAAATTACCTCTGAATTGTTAATGGCAGAGTCTTCGTTTTTACAGCGACGTAAGCAATTCTGATATTGCCACAAGTGAAGGCACATCAGACGAATCACATGCAGACATTGAATCAAGTGAAGACAGCGAAGAAAGCAGCATCTATTACGACAGTTCTTCGGAAAATGGAGATGAGTATGCTGAAGTCTTTCCTGACGATGAAGACAATTTCAATCAACAGCCCCTATACCGAGGAGCTCCGATAAATGTTATGGAGAGTATGTTATTAATTTTAACAATCTTACTACATCATAACGTGTCTATGACGTGTCTTGCCGATATTATTACTGTTATAAACTTCCACTGCTTAAGTGAAGATTTGAAGAAATATAGTTTGTATAAATTCCGTGAATATTTTTCTCTCGATGGAGAAACCGATATGAAGAAACATTATTATTGTGGCACATGCATACGAGAGTTACGATAAAACGACGATATTTGTCCCATTTGTCCAAATAAGAAGATTTGTTATTTGGTTCAATTACCATTTCTTGAACAGTTGAAAGAAATGTATAAAAGAAATAATTTTTATAATAGCCTACAGCATCGGTTTCATAGGCCTAGGCATCCACCAGGCTTCATAGCAGACATTTATGAAAGCGATCTGTATCGGTCATGGATGGGCAATGGTTTTCTGTCAAATCCAAATAACATTTCTCTTTCATGGTACACAGATGGAATCCCAATTTTTAAATCGTCTAAAATGAGTGCCTGGCCCATTTACTTAACGATCAATGAGTTGCCTTTTGGAAGTAGAAAAAGAAGGGAAAATACTCTACTTGCTGGATTATGGCATGGTAATACAAAGCCAGATATGAACAGATTTTTGTATAGCTTGCGTTCAAGCTTAAAAAAACTTTCCGATGGTATTGATGTACACGTACCCAGTAATAATGTCACGATAAGCGTAAGAGGAGTCCTCCTGACAGGAACCTGCGATACACCAGCTAGGTGTGAATGTTTAAACTTTTCTAACTTCAACGGCGCTTATGGTTGTTCATTTTGTCTGCGTAAGAGTGAAAATATTCCTTTAGAGACACAAGGCCATCGTGTTCAAGCATTTCCCTATCACAATAATATCGTGTTAAGAACTTTAGAAAATACAGAAACATTTGCTCGCAGTGCTACAGAGGATCTCCCGGTAATGGGCGTTAAAGGCTCTTCAGCATTGTTTAAATTAATGCCTGATTTCTTGCAAGGTATGGGACTCGATAGAATGCATGGCGTTGATGGCGGTGTCGTGAAAAAGGTACTGACTTTACTATTTAGCGTTGAAAATCGTTTACAGCCTTTTTCATTATATGCTTTTATTGATATCGTTAATAACCGACAGACTTCGATCAAACCTCCCAAATTTGTCCATCGCATGTCATGCTCTATTTCTGATTTAGTTCATTGGAAGGCTTCGGAATTAAAAATGTGGTTCTTTTATTATTCTCTCCCCGTTCTTCAGGGCATTCTGAGACAAGATTATTTCGACCACTATCTTCTGTTAGTAATAGCAATGTCAATTCTCAGTTCTGATATAATTACACCTCAAATGATAGATGTAAGTCGCGATTTCCTGCATAAGTATGTTAAGGAGTTTGAAACTTTATAAGGAGTACGATACTGTTCTATAAATGTACATCAATTGTTACATTTTCCTGATATCGTGCAAAGACTTGGACCAATATGGGTATATACATGTTTCGAATATGAGGATTTAAATGGAAAGTTGTTAAGACTCAGATATCTATTTCACAAAATCGATTCATCAGAATGACAAAATTTTTGGAGATGTTACCCGCTGGCAACATTAAACGTTTTTGCCAAACTACAAAACGACAAGTGAAAGTTATTGAGCAAATTATGGATCATTGTCATAGCGTTGGAGTATATAAATATATTAGAGAATTATCTGGTTTAGTTGCAATTGCAATGCAGAATTTCGTAATTTTTCGACATTTTAAAATTTGGCAATTCTCAAGGTTATTAAAAAATGGAAAACTATTTGTAGCAGAAATATACAAAGATAACTTGCAGACATGTTCTTCCGCAGTGCAATAAGTTAATAATAATGAGTTACAGTTAGGTATTATCCATTGCTTCGTTAAAGTTCATAATTGTAACTGAGAGGTACGAAACTGTGAATGCGAAAATATGTATTTTGCAGTAATTGGGCGACAACTTGTTTGCCGCGATCTCTTCCGTGTCCAAGGCGATAATTTTCAATATGATAGCCGTTTATTTTTACAAGTCTGCGATACCGTAAATAATACAATTGCCATTCCAATCGAAAATCTTACTTCAGTTTGCATTTAAATGAACATAGAAAATCAAATGTACATTGGACTACCTGTCAACCAAACAGAACTTGAATAAAACTGTTTTTCCTGGGGTCTCACCAGTATTTCAATGCGTTATTTAACTTCTCCTTACGTGCTCTTAAATAATGTAAATATTAATGTTAACTGTTCTTAACAAGAATAGAATACATTAATTTAAAAAAACTTTTCAACTTAAATATCAAGGAATATAAATAAAAAAATTAATTATTGGTATGCAAATAATTTTAATATATAAATTTCTTTTCCTAGAATCAAAGAAATGTAATCTCATATGAATACATTTTATGTAAGAATAAATATTTGATTCGGGGGTTTCTAGTCCACGTCCTCTCCTATTTATACTTTGATATCTCACTTTCAATTCTATACTTTATTAATTAAAATGCTTAGGAATTATTTTTCTATTAAAAATATAAAATATTTTATTTATTGGAAATATACTTCAAGTACATGCAGGACCAAATCAGGTGATCAAAAATGTACATTTAAGCACGAAGGACTTGAAGGGTTGAATCAGGACTTAAAAATAAAGAAGGACGTACCAGGATCAAAGTAGGACGTTAAAAATATTGAATTTTATCGCGGAGTTCATGAAGGTATAAATGAGGGCTTGGTCAGGACGTAGAAGGTCCAAAATAGGACAAAAAGTGCGACGCAGGACCAAAACAGGTATTAATTGAGTTAAGCAGGTTCAAAGAAGGACCAAAATTTCGACTCGGGTTAACTCTTCACAGTTTTAGGTTGCACGACGTAGACATGCCATGTCATGGTTACGTGTGTTTCTAAACTTGACAGTTTCGAGTTTGTTTTATCAGCCTTAGTTGTTGACAGATGATTAATGTTTAGAGCCTATTTCAATCAACAAATTGAACAAATTTTATTAGATTCGCGGATCAAACTGAAGTCTTTGATTGCTTGAACTGTTGCAAATATACTGCAACTCTCCTTCCGCATTACGGGATAACGTAAAAATATATAGAACTTTTTGAGTTTTGGTAGGCCTAAATTAAATTTTGATCCTTTCACTACAACTTTAGGCAATAACAATTTGGATATAAAATCGTGTAGGCAAGTTATATCGTATGTTTGGATTACAAAATTTGATTTTTATTATTTTTAATGGTAAATATGTTAATTGTAACAGGACTGTTTATAGTTCTTTGATCAATTTAATTTAATTAATTTAATTTAGAAGTATATCACTGCGAAATAGTGAACTTTTTGTGCTATTAAAAGCAAAAGATTCCAAAAGAATTCTCGCGAAATTTGAAAAGATGATATTGTCAAATATTCTCAACATTCTGAATGCGCTACTTCGTCAACCTTTTTTTATCGTTTTTATAATTACTTTTTATCAACTATAGTTTTAGGAAAGTTTTATAAATAAAAAATTTAACGTGAAGGTATTTTTTTTTTATTTATTACTCACATGTACACCATTTTTTAAAGTTGACTTGAATCAACTAAAGTTTATTCTCAATCAATATTCCCTAATGCACTTTAAATTAATGTGATATTGGTAGTTGATAATAAAATAAATAACAATCATTTTATATGAATATAATATTTATATAATAAAAGGTACAGTGACGAAGAAAAGTTTTAGATTTATTGCTTGGTTGTCCCGTTGCAGTTCAAAAGTCTGAATTACTTAATCTGAAAAATAAAAACAGAATTTTTCTTACACAATTTTGCTAAATTCAGTGGGATAATAGGACAATAACAACGTACATTTTTATTATATTCTTCTAAAGGGTTTACTAAACCATAATGACATTATATTTTCTTTTAATCAGTTCTAAAAATGCATCTATACTTGGCGAGTATCATAAGCACATATATGTCACATTTTTTATTTAAGCAGAAATTATAACTACTTCCAGTTTCTATCTTTATATGAATATAGTCCCAATTAATTCGCGATAGTTCCCAAACAGAAACGGTAGTCTTTTTTATCTAGGCAGGAGAACAAACTTATAATTTCAATCACGCACATTTTACATATATAGTATAATAACATTATGCTGAATACAAATTTTACGTAAAAAATGAAAAATTAATAATGAACAATAAATAATAAAAATATAGGTATAAAATTCATATTTATGAAGATTTCACGAAGATTTAAATTATTTCAAAAATATTTTTAAAATATTTCAAAAATATTTCGCAAAGATTACGGAAAGAATTTAAAGATATTACAAAGACTTCAATGATTTCCGAAAGATTCCAAATAGATATTAAGGATTACACAATTTCTTAAATATTTCCAAAAGATTTCATAAAGATTATAATGATTTCCCAAATTTTAAAAAAACGTCGCAAAGATTTCGAATAGATTTTAAAGATTTCACCATGATTCCAATGATTTGCAAAATATTTTCAAAATCTTTCAGTCATTTTTACAAATATTACAAAATATGTCAAACATATTCCAAAGATTTCACAAAGCTTTCGGATACATTAAAAAGATTTCACAAAGGTAAAAATAATTTCCCAATGATTTCACACAAATTTTTATAATTTCACAAATTTTTCAAAAATATTTCAATGATTTTCCAAACATTTTAAATATTAAGCAAAGATTTAAAGAATTACACAAATATTATTAAATATTTCAAAATATTTCACATACTTTACAACAATTTTAATGAATTTCTAAGCATTTCACAAAAAATTCAAATATTTTGCAAGGATTTAAGATAGTTTAAACAGACTAACAAACACCAATGATTTCAAAAAAGCCTTCAGCAATTTCCAAAATATACCAAATTCTTCAAAAATATTTTCAAAGGGTTTTATTGATTTCTTAAATATCTCAAAGGCTTCGAATATTTCGAAAAAATTTCACAAAGTTTTTGGATAGACTTAAAATTTTCATAAAGACATACATGCTTCCCTAAAGATTTCAATCATTTCACAAATGTTTCAAAAATATTTCGAAGATTTTCAAAGATTTCAAATATTTCGCAAAGATTTAAAAAATTTTACAAATATTATAAAATATTTTATTATATTTTAAATATTTTAAAAGAATTTTAATGATTTTCTAAAGATTTCCTAAAGATTTTAACAATATAAGAAATATACCAAATATTTCACAAATATTTATAATCTTTCATAAAAGATTCCAATTAATTTTAAAAGATAAATTTAAGGTTGTGTATACAAAGCCGGAACCGGTAAAAAAAATTGTCGGTACCCGTAAAAAGCATATTTTAAGGATAAAGCCTAGACTGCGGGAAAAATATATTTAAAAATTAATTATTTTTAAATGTATTTAATGTTACTGTTCGATCCTAAATATGGACCATCTTTCTAGTTTATTTCCCAGACCAAAAATCCTTGGAAAATGTTATTTCTGTGACCAGTCATACAGGTGCCTTCCCGCCACACACGAGATGTTGGAAAGGGGTAGGGATTTACCTATTATTATTTCTGTGAACAGTCACAGGGTTTGAATTCCACGAATTCCCTAAATTCAAAGAATTCTTTAGATTCCAAGAATTCCTTGAATTTCACGAATTCCTTGAATTGCATGAAATCTTTAAATTTCATTAATTCATTGAATTGCATTAATACGCGCGCTCAGCCGCTACCTTACTAGAAATATTCTTTAAAAAAAGGGGTGAAAAAGAATTTTTTCGGTACCAGTAATTTTTTTTACCGGTACCAACCATTTTTTATCAGTATCGACAGTGTATACACTTCGTAAATTTAAAAAGGTTTTACAAATATTTCAATGATTTTCCACATATTGCAATCATTTCATAAATACTATCAAATATTTATAAGATATTTGAAATATTTTGCAAAGATTTCGGATAGATTCAAAAGATTCTAGGGTCTTCAATGACTTCTCAAAGTCCTCAAAGATTTTAACAATTTCAAAAACATCTCAAATATTCGACAAATATTTTAAAGATTTTACAAAGGTTTCATATATTTGGCAAACATTTCGGAAATATTAAGAAGATATTACAAAGACATCAATTATTATACAAAGATTTCAGATAGATTTTTGAAAAAAGTCAAGCGATCTGATAAATTTAATTATTCGATTTCAGAAGGGTGCAAATCAATACTTTGTCCCTCCCTGGGCGATTTCTGAGAGCGGCATTGCCCCTGTGCCCCCTAAGGCCCCGGCCACATTTTCCCAGTATCATCCCCAACTCAAACCGAAATATAATAACTTTTATCCTAATTTAGAAAAACGCAAATATTTCCTAAAGTATAGAATCGGCCAAAAAGGCCCTTTTCATGCTGACTCCCATGTAATATTATTTAATAACAAATAAGTCATTTAATTTAAAAGTATAACCTTTTAAACATCTAAAGAAGACTTTTTTGACTTTCAGAAATATTTAATTCACGATAAATATTAATTGAAAAATACTTCAAATCAGGTGCAGATACCGTTATATATAAAAATATATCATTTACAAAAATATTATATACCGTCACTACTTAAAATTTTAGTAAACGCAAAAATAAAAGATTTTTACCATTTTTGCTTACCACTGCAATCAAAAAGTTTTGGGTGAAAGTTTTGGGTGAAAATTGAACTTTTTTTGAAAATTTGTCTTTTTGATTTGAAAATTCATCTATAATAATAAAAATGGTATCTTTCATGAATAAAAATGCAACTTTTTGTTTCACAATTCCAAAATTTGGTTAAAAATTCATCCTTTTTAGTTTATAATTCAAGTATTTCGTAAAAAAAATTCGTTTCTGTTTAAAATTCATATTTTGGTGTTGCAAAGTTAACTGAAATCTTTTTTAAATAAGAATTAAACTATTTTTTTGACAAATTTGTCTTTTTTATTTCAAAACTCATCTGTTTCTGTACAAATTACATCTTTCTTAGATAAAAATGCAACTGTTTGGTTTAAAATTCAACAAATTTGTTTTAAAAAATCCTCCTTTTCAGCTTGAAAATTCAACTATTTCCTAAAAAATTTACTTTTTTTTTTAAAGTTCGTATTTGGTACTGAAAAATCAAAAATTCAACTACGTTGGTAACATTTGAACTACTTTTAAAAAATTTCTTCTTTTGTTAATGAATGATTATCTCATTGGTTGAAAATTTAACTATTATTTCGTAACTTTAGGTTTTTGCCTGAAATTCAAATTTCGTGGTTGAAAATGCAATTTTTTAAAGAAAATTCGTCCATTAGCTTGGAAACTCAACAATTTAGGTTAAGTTATTTTTATTTCACAAATGAAAATTTTTTATTTGTTGTAAATTCGTATTTTCAAGTTTACGGTCGTTTAGACTAAAAAATCACTGCTTTCAATAATTAAAGTAAAAAATTTTATTTTATTTATTTTTTTAATTAAGGTTTTTATCTCGAGTTTTATATTTAAAGGAATGTAAATTTTGCTAATTCTCTGATTTCCTGAAAATCTCTGAATTCCTTGAATTTTATAATATCCTTGATTTCTCTACACTCCTTGATATCCTCGAATTTTCTGAATCAGTTATAATCTCTGAATTCCCTTAATTCGGAATTTTCGGAATTCTTTGAATATTTAAAATTTCTTGCATTTTCTGAATTCTTTGAAGATGTTAAATTTGTCCAGTATTCAAAATTCTTTGTGATCTGTGAATTCGTGGAAAGGTCTAAGTTCCTTGAAGTTTCTGAGGTCTTCGATCTTTCTAAATTCTCTTGAATCCTTGAATATTCTGAATTTCTGGAACTCTCCAAATTCCAAATGAATGTTCTGAATTCCTTGAATCCTCGAAATTCAAAGAATTCGTTTAATATTATGAATTCCAAAAATACCTTGAATGCTCTTAGTCCCCTAAATTCCTTCAAATCTTCTGAATTCTTTAAATTCGTGAAATTTCATGAATTCCTTCAAATTTTTTGAATTTCTTTGAATTCTTTGCATTGTTTTGAAAACCCTGGAATGAAGGGAGTTTTAAGAATTTATGAAATTCCTCGAATTCAAGGAATTCAGATAACTCAGACCGTGTAGGTGAATTGAGATATATCATGGAATTCGGAGGAATTTAGTGGAATTCAAGGAAGTTCAAATAATTAAAAAGGATGTAAAGCAGTTCCAACACATTCTAAACAAATCAAAAGAATGAAAAGTCGTAAAAACTGAATATGTAGCTCTTTTAGAAGCCTTTTCGATTTTCCAAGACTATTTATTTTAATCAAGTGATTAAACGTTGCAATGAAAAAATTTGAATCTTAGTAACCTTTTTCATTTGTATATATACTTTTTTTTACATAGCTGCATTTTGCCGACAATATTTTCAAGCGTTATTGAATGCGTCTACCAGACTTTACCTAGATGACTTTGTATCATTTCACATATCACATTATACATTTTTCTTTTCTTTCTCCCAATTTAATTTGCTTTGGTTTTTCAAACACAAGTCATATGTCGGAACTTCAAATCAGATATAAGATAAGGGTTTGTGAGCAAAAACAATGACGTGTGAAAGATATGAAGTGAAACATGAAATGCATAAAACAATTTTTTTTCAAATCGATTCTTCACGGAAACTGTAAAAGATATCTAATTAGGACATCTAACATGAATATACCGAGGAATAACCTTGAATTTTAAATCATTCGAGAAATCGGTTTCCTGATAAAAAGAAGATAAAAAATGAGATCGAGTTAGTTAAGCAACTTTGGAGACCAAAAAGTTTTAACCATATACGTCGTTAATACTATAAAAATAGAAAAATATAAATTCCCATCAAATGATGCAAGGTAGGAAAAAAAGAAATTCTAAAGCATCTGCAACCGGTTTTTAAAACTTTTGCAATTTTTGTAAAGAAATGCGGTAAATTAAAGTTTATACGCTCTTCATACAGAAAAACGTATTTTCCGTACAAATAAAAAGGTTGCCAATTTACATAGTTCTTCGAGATAATGTTTAAGACTCTCCTGGTAATTGACAATACTTTTGCATCTTTTTCCTTCAAGTTATTGATGGAAACATTGCTTATTATCAAATGTCTATGTCCATTAGGGTGGTTCAAAAATACGTGAGAAAATTTTTCATATGCTAGAGGGCATCGTCCCCCCCCCCCCCCCCCCCCATTTTATTCCAAATCCGAAAAAAGAAATTCCGTAATTTTTAATTTTTTTATTTTAACAGATGCCGGTTTTGAGATGAAGTTTCCCATGTAAAATGCATGGGGGAAAATCACTTTTTTGAGTCTTTAAAATAATTTTTTAGGGTCTGAACAAATTTGACGGGAAAGTATAAGACCTCTAGAGAATTATCCAACGAAGAATTTCATCTATCAGACATATGGGTTTGACACCCCTAACACACCCCCACAAGTACCTGAAAACTACCCTTAAAACAAAAAATGTCAATTATTCATGAAATTGACCTTTTGAACAATGTATTCTCGTCTTTTTTTACTTGAAATAATTAATATTGGTCTAGTGGAATATTTATTATCATTGGTTAATTAATTTTTAATTATTTAAACAATTGGAATTTGTTTAAATATTCTTTTTTTTGTTCGAAAATTCGTTTTCCCCCTGAAAAATTATTACTATTAGTCTAGTAGAATATTTATTAACATTCGTTCATTAATTGTTTATTATTTAAACAAATGGAATTTGTTTAAACCATTTTTTTTAATTCTTTTTTTCCTTCAAAATTATTACTATTGGTCTAGTGAAATATTTATTAACATTTGTTCATTAATTGTGAATTTTTAAACAAACGGAATTTTTTAAAATAATTTTTTAGTAAATATTATTAATATTTCTTCAGTGGAATATTTATCAACATTGTTGGATTAACTTTATTTTTAAAAAATTTTTAATACAAATTATTACTTAAATATAACTGATAAATTAATTATAATTAAATTTATTATTAATTAGTTATTAATTATTACTGATTAATATTCCATTAGACCCACAGTAATAATTTTTCTTTTTTTTAAATCGAAACGAAATTATTCAAACAAATTCCATTTGTTTAAATAATTAAAAATGAATGCACTAATGTTAATAAATATTCCACCAGACCAATAGTGATAATTTTAAGGGAAAAAACGAATTTTCAAAAACAAATTATTCAAACAAATTACATTTGTTTAAACAATTACAGATTAATAAAATAATGTTATTATATATTGCACTAGACTAATGGTAATAATTTTAAGGAAGGGGGGACAAATTTTCGAAAAAAAATATTTAAACAAATTTCAGTTGCTTACATTTTTAATAATAAATTAACCAATGGTAATAAATATGCCACTAGACCCATAATAATGATTTCAAGTAAAAAAATACGAGAATACAGTGCTCAAAAGGTCGATTTCAAGAAGAATTGACAGTTTTTTTTAAGGGTAGTTTTCAGGTACTCGTGAGGGTGTGTTAGAGGTATCAACCCCATATGTCTGATACATAAAATTCTTCGTTGGATAATTCTCAACAGGCCCCATATGTACTTTCCCGCCACATTTTTTCGAAACATAAAAAATTACTCCAAAAACTCAAAAAAGTGATTTTTTTTCATGCATTTTACATGAGAATCTTCAACTACAAACCAGCACCCGTTAAAATAAAAAAATAAAAAATTATATAATTTCTTTTTTCGGATTTGTAATGAAATTGGGAGGATCATTGTTCTCTCAAGAAAAAAGCGTTTTTGAGCCACCCTAATGTCCATGCCTTTAAAAAGGTAGGAAATCTAATAAACTGTGGAAAATTCTTTAAGAAACGTTGCAGAAAGTTTACAGGACTTTTTATATTATTGTAATATTATTCTCGTCAAAAACAAAATGTTTTTCTTATTTGTGAACATGTTCCGGACCCCGGAAAGGGTCTCAAAATGAGATTTACAGTTTTTTCAATCTAATTTATCAATTCATAACATTTAAAAACTTCATTAACTGGCCTAAACAACAATTTAAAAAAGGCAGTGGATTCTCTGCCGGTAGCGGCATACTCATTCAAGTGCACCATTGCATTGCTCTTGAAAATCTCTAGATGTGATTCTTTTTTTTAACCATTTTTTAAACAATTAGCGCATTTGTTTCGCAGAGTACTGTTGATGCGTGTCTGTAGATATGTATTTAAATTTTGTGTGAATAATTTAAATAAACTAAGGCTCATATAGGAAAATCAAAGCCACATAGTTTGTTTATAAAAATTGTTGTTTTTGCTTTTTCTATATGACTCCTAGTTTTTTTTAAATTAATTACCCAAGTTTCAAATCCATGTCTGTGGCAAACTTCAACGTCGTAATGTTTTCAGTTTCACTTGTTTGAACTTCGAACCTGCTTCATCGGATGATCTTTTTTGACATTTTTCGTCATTATCACTCATTGTATTTGGTGTGTGTATTGCCTTGGTGTTGCCCATCAGAGTGCAGATAAAACCACACAATCGTCGTGATACACGGTAAGTCAATTATTACTTTTAGTTGCAGTTATTTTTCTAATAATGTCTATTTGAGATTGTGTTTAGTTTCTTCAATCTTTCCTACAATGATCAAATAATTATTATCAGACAAATAATTTTGATTCAAAATAATTTTTTCTAAGAAATGTACTGTTCTTCCAAAATTCATTAAAATTAATTGTGTCATTCTTAATGGTAGTTAAATCTGGAATAAAAAATTTAGGAAATGTAAATATTTATGCCACTAAAAAATGAATTATTTTAAATATTTGAAATAACTAATCATGATTTTTCATTAAAGGTTATTTAAAATAATAACATTATAATTTGCTCTATTCTTACAATAGCAACTTTAAAAACGGACAAAGTATGTTCCTGGAATCATTTCATTTAACTGTTCCGGCTTAATAATTTATTTATGTTCATAATTTTTAATTTTAGTAATAAATTGAATTAGAAATCCTTCCAAATTATCAAGAATTCAAGAGCAAATAGTATGAGTTTGATAAATTATTCGATTTTAAAAAATGTAAGAATTATTTTAGAGTTTGTATAATTACTTTTATTTCCCTTTTATCACATTCATTACTAACTGTTACGATGTATTTTTAAAAATGTTTAATTGTTCTTAATATTAAAGACTCAGTAAAACTGGCTGAAAATTTTACTTCGTTCATTTTATCCATCATGACTGAAAATGTTCAGCTGCTTTACTCTGCTTCCTGTAGGGAAAACAATGAAATTAAAAAAATTAATTTCTCTAAGACGGAAACTTGCAAATACTTGCGAGGTTAAATAATCTTGCTTGTTCTACTAATATTTTGCATACAAATAATTTTTTTCTATTATAATTTTTGTTTAATTTCAGAGGTCATAACTGCCAAATTTTCAGACTTGCTGCCAAAGGAAATAACAAAAAAGCTTTAGCTGCTGGTTTTCGGGCGCAAAGGATAGGAAACGTGATAAAAGAGTGAAGACTAAATAAGAATGTAAAAATATTGTAGATTATAGATATGCTGCAGTTTAAGCTCTGTTCTCCTTTAAATAAAAAGAGTTTGAATTTAATCTTACAGAATATTTTTGTCATTTTAACCTTTAATTATCTTTGTGTTAAATTCGAGTGAATTTCAGTAGTCAGCAGTACTAAATTCCAGTACTGAACAGTACATTTTGCCAGTAAAGGTACCAGTACATATTTCCAGTAAACGTGCTAGTACCTAGTACCAGTACAGGGCCAAACCTGGAAGTCCCGTGCAGAACACATCTATCATACCTGACATATGCCAGTACTGCGCCAGCCCTGGCTGACTGTTGCGCTATAACTTTCTGCCACTCCTGCTCATGCACTCGCTGCAAGTACTGTGCCAGTACTCCCGTACCAGTACTGTTCCTGCACTTACTGCTAGTATCGACTACCAGTACGGGTCCAGCACTGGGGATTCTGTGCAGAACATTTTTATCATCGCAGATATATGCCAGTACTGCGCCTGCACTGTCTGCCAGTATTGCGCTTGTATCAGCCAGTACGGGCGCAGTACTTCGCCCGTTGTGCGTTTCTTATTGGAATTCGGACCAAAACGAGTTCATTCGTAGGACAAGCAAATTTTTTAGACAAGTTATTATAGATTCAGAAATGATCTTGGGAGATTTTGAGTATATGGAATATAAAATTTTCGAAAAATTAACCTTTCCTGATTTTTAAAATTTAATGTTTATAACATTTTAAAACATATTCTATCTTAAATGAACTGGAAACTTGAAAGTCAAAAAACTCTAAACCTTTAGAGTTACAGATGACATATGACTATTGTTTAGAGTTTATTTCAATCCAAAAATCGAATAAATTTGATTATATTGGTGGAACAACCTGAAGCGCAATTGTTTTTGTGCGTGAACTGTTATAAAAGTTTTGTCGTAGTTATTTGTAAGATTCAATCTAATTTATCTAATTTAAAATTATAACATTTTAAAATTATAACATTTCGAAATAGCTATTTTTTATCCTATTAAGAGCAAAATCTTCAAAAACAATTTTCGTAAAATTTAAAATAATAATATTCTCAAATATTTTAAATATCGTTAACCCTGGTCTAACCTTAGAATTTCTGATTACGCTTACCCGTATTGACCTTCAAATTTAAGTTTTCAACAATGAAACGCAAAAAAAGAGAGTCAATTAGAACTTTCAAAATCTATTTCATAACCTATAAATTTTGAAAAAAAAAACAATACAGAAATAGTTGACATGCAGAAGAGATACAAAAAAACATTGATCTTATAGATATCCAATTCATTTTCTAATCCTATTTTTTCTAAGTGCGCTACTTAGCCAACCTTTTTCTATTGGTCTTATAATTACTCTTAATCAACTATAGTTTTAGGAAAGTTTTATAAGAAAAAATTAAACGTGTAGGTATTTTTTAATTTATCACTCACATGTATATCATTTTTTAATGTTAACAAATAGAAACCCCATCCTCAATCAGCACTCCCTACTGTACATTAAATTAATATGATATTAGTAGTTGCTAATAACAGAATTAAAAATCACTGTATGTAAATATAATAAATATATAATAAAAGCTACAGTGAGAAAAAAAAGTTTTTAGTTAATTGTTTGGTTATCCCGTTACAGTTGCACAGTCTGAATTTATTTCAATTATGCAAGGGCCTTACGAAGAAGGTGTCATTTATTCTGAAAAATAAGAACATACATTTTTTATTATATTGTTCTACAGGGT
>NC_046660.1:37768660-37771626 GCF_010883055.1 Belonocnema kinseyi | reverse complement strand
AAAATATTAAAAACATACTTTTTAAAAATTTCAGAAAGATTTAACAAAGATTAGAAAGACTTCCCAAAGATTTCAATAACTAAAAACAATCAAATATTTCAAAAATATTTTAAATATTTTATATAGATTTCAATTATTTTCCAAAGATTTCGCGGAAACTTTTAATATTTTGTAAATATTTCAGATAGATTTAAAAATACTTTAATGATTTTCCAAAGATTTCAATCGTCTCAAAAATATGATCAAATATTTATAAAACATTTGAAATATTTCGCATATATTTTCAAAGGTTTCACAATGATTGCAATGATTTCGCAGCGATAACACAAAGATTTTAAACGTTTCGCAAACATTTCGGATAGATTGAAAATATTTCACAGACTTCAATTATTTTCTAAAGACTTCAACAATTTAACTTTTATTAATATTTTATAAAGATTTCAATGATTTCTCAAAGATTTCAAATATTTCAAATAATTCACAGAGATTTCGGATAGATTTAAACGGTTTCGCAAAGATTTCAATAATCTCACAAATATTACCAAATCTATTTTTAAAATATTTCAAAGATTTTAGAAAGTCTCAATGATTTTTCAAAGATTTCAATCATTAAAAAAATATGATCAAATATTTATAAAATATTTAAAATATTTCGCAAAGATGTCGGATACATTAAAAATATTTCACGAACTTTAATGACTTCTTAAACATTTCAATAATTTCAAAAATTACAAAGATTTCAAATATTTGGCAAAGATTTCTGAAAGGTTATTAAGATATTACAAAGGCATAAATTATTTTACGAAGATTTGAAGTAGATTTCAGGAAAAATTCAAACGATCTGATGAATTTAATCTTTCGATTTCAGAGTGGGGCAAATTATTACTTTGTGCCTCCCTGGGTTTAGAAAAACGCGAATATCTACTGAACTAGAACTTGCCATAAACTCATAAAGTCCCTTTTCATGCTAGCTCCTACGCATAATTATTTAATAACAAATAAGGCATTCAATTTAAAAGTATAACATTTTGAAAATCTAACTAACGTCTAGAGGACGCTTTCCGACTTACAAAAATAATTAATTCATTCTATATTTCAATTGGAAAATACTTCAGATTAGGTGAAGATCCCGTTGTATATAAAAATACATCATTTATAAAAATATTATACATCGTGACCATTTGAAATATTAGTAAACACAAAAAACAAAAGATTCTTAAAATTTTTGCTTACCACTCCAATCGAAAAGTTGATAACCATTAACAGGTGACTCCACAGTATTTGCCTTTTTTGTATCCGACGTCGCCTTGACTTGGTTTATCGGGTATGGGGTCTGGTTTAGCGTCAGAACCGACCGCCTGAAAAAGTGCAATAATGCACACTAGGAAGAAAAGCGTAACAGTCCTTAGAGTTCTCATGTTGAACCTTCAATTATTTTGAGATGTATTTCATATGGCTTTATATATAGTTGAATTATTCCCCCCATTTTCTTCGTTCCAGTGCTTTCTAAAATGGCTATTAGAAAATGTTTTCGAAGTCAACCAGTGGAATACGGGCCAAGGATTTGCCAACATTCAACCCAAACAAATTAAATTTTTGTTTAAAATTCTAATTTTGGTGTTGAAAAGTCAACTGAAATCTTTTTTTGGTGAAAGTTAAACTATTTTTTTGAAAATTTGTCTTTTTGATTTGAAAATTCATGTTTTTTTAGTAAAAACTGCATCTTACTTGGATTAAAATGCAACTGTTTTGTTGAAAATTTATCATTTACAAGTTGAAAATTGAACTACTTCGTAATAAATGTACTTTTTGTTTAGAATTCATATTTTAGTGTCGAAAAACAAAATAGAATTTATTTGTGGGAAAACTCAACTTTTTTTTTAATTCGTCTTTTTGATTTGAAAATTTATCTATTTTTGTGAAAATGGAATATTTTGTGAATAAAAATAATACTGATAGGTTTAAAATTCAAAAATTTTATAAAAAATTAATCCTTTTTATTAAAAAATTTTTATATTTTCTAACAAAATTTCCTTTCTGTTTAAAATTCATATTTTGGTGTTGAAAAGTCAACTAAAATTTTTTTGTATGAAAATTCAACTATTTTTGGACAATTCCTCTTTTTGATATAAAAATTCAACTGTTTTAGTGGAAATGCATATTTCTTGGGTACTAATGCCACTATTTAGTTGATAATTTAACAAGTTTGTTAAACAGTCAGCTTTCGGTTGAAAATTAAACCATTTTGCAGAAAAATTACTTTTTGTTTAAAATTCTTATTCAAGTCTTGCAAAGTCAACTGAAATCTTTTTTAGATAAAAGGGTAACTTTTGTTTTGAAAAGTTCTCTTTTTGATTTAAAAATTCAATTATTTCAGTGGAAATTTCACCTTTCTTGGATAAAAATGCAACTATTTGATTGAAAATTCAACAATTTTATTACCAATTTGACTTGAGAATTCATCTATTTTAGTAAAAATGACATCTTTCTTGAATAAAAAGGCATCTGTTTGGTGCATAATTCGAAAATTGTATTAAAAATGCACCCTTTTTAGTTTAACATTAAACTACAATTATGTAAAAAAATTTCCTTTCTGTTTAAAATTCATATTTTGGTGTTAAGAAGCCAACAGGGATCTTTTACGCATGAAAATTTAACTATTTCGCAGAAAATTTACCTTCGGCTCGAAATTCATATTTTAGTGTTGCAAAGTAAACTGAAATCTTTTTTGGATAAAAGTTGACTTTTTGTTTTGAAATTTTCTCTTTTTTTAACATTGTTTTTTTTATTTCATAAACAATTTTTTTCCGTTTGACAGTTTTTCGAAAAGGGTTAAAAAAATAGCAGATTGACACTTAGAAACTTACGAGGGTGGATTGATAAGTTTCCGGCCTGACCAAGAGATGGCGCCACTAGGCCTACCTTGTGGTGGCGTTCTATAGTACCATCCTTAGATAGCTTGTAGC
>NC_046660.1:37764292-37768560 GCF_010883055.1 Belonocnema kinseyi | reverse complement strand
AGCCTTGGAGGAGATTATGTTGAGAAATAAAAAAAAAAATTCTTAAAAACGTTGTTTTTCTTGGTCAGGCCGGAAACTTATCAATCCACCCTCGTATATGGTATGGATTGCAGAACATTCCCAGATAACGGCCAGACTAGATTACCAAGAAAATAAGAAAAAAATAGATTTTCAAAAGTGTTAATTTCTTATTTTTTATAATTTTCAGCATCCTGGAAATTTTTCGAAAATTAAAAAAAAAATTTGGCAGATTTACACTTGAAATTTTTTATTGTATGGATTGCTGACCTGGGCCAGACTAGACTGTCATGACTCGGCGGTCCAGACGTCGCCAGATCTGGGCCAGATCTTACATCAGACAGCCAGAATATTTTTCCACTAGGGATTAATGTGTTAAAAATAATAACATTTCGCTTGTAAATCAAGAAAATGCTTCTAAAATTATTATATATTTAATTTCAGTGATGAAACTGTACAATTAAAAATTTGAAACATAGTCACCTTTTTTATATTTGTATATTATCAATTGGCAAAGCAATGTTTTCTGCAGGCTGTATTGCAAACGTATAATATCGCATAATAATAATAATAATAATATCGCATGCTCCGATACCGTGCATGGCGTGAAGTTGAGAGCTAGCCTGGTGGCTATTAAAAATACAGTTACAAGGCACACATAGGGCATGTCAATTTTGTCTGCATTTTTCTCCATTCCGCAACGTATTTTCAAAAATTTAGGGTCACCACCATCAAGACGTGGCCCTTTGAAAACCTGGAACATCCCGAGAATTCTTCTATCATGTCAGAGTTGTGAGTAAAAAAATAAATTTGCAAACTATTCTAACCGTTCAAATACTGTCGTCTGCTACCCGGTGATTTCTATCTTTCGCAAAATTCATATTTGTCGTGAAAATAATCATTTTCCCAAAATATTTTTTATTTTTATACAGTTTATTGATCCGAGGATCTCGCAAAACACCGAATATTCAACTATACTATATAAATTATTAGTTGACAAAAATGAAAATTTTCTTTGCCATGTCTCTTGAATTCTATTCCATGAGAAGTTTGATATTTATCAATTATATTCAATAAATAGATTTCAAATTCATTCTAAAAAGCTGGACTATCCGTGGAATTTTTTTTAAATCATCGGAATAAAGTTTTTTTTAAGGAAATGATGATGATGTTGGGAATTAAAAGTAATCTCTATATTTTTTAAAAATCTTTCTCCCTAAATTGAAATTTGACTTTTATGAGTCCGTGTCTACCACTTGTCATTGCGACAAATAATGGCTTGTCGTACGGGAATATTCAATAATAAAAAAATAATTGCTCGGTGAAAATAAAATTATTAAGAACTTATATCGCAATTTTAAAAGGCGATAAACAAGGAAATCATGGTAAGTACATAAAATTTAATAAAACAATGGCATGGTGTACCATTTTTAAATGTACTGAAACAATAAGCAGGTCACACCAGGAGATTGTGAGAGGAAGCTAATCTCTGTCTTCAAATTATAAACACTGCCTTCTCATTGTTTGAACAAGGTTCGAAAAAATAAGAATTTTTTACAATTCTGCTTCCGATTTTTTTAATTTTTGTTATTGTATAATTTTCTCATTATCTATAAAAAAATTGCAATTTTCTAAAAAAAATGTTTGTAAGTCATTTGCCTTGAATACATCAGCTTAAACAAATGTGATATTAGGTCACCAAAAAGTATTAAAAAGTCAGTAATTCGATTATTTGAGATATTTTTTCTAATTCCGTAGTAAAATGCAGCTAATTCCTTGAAGCAAATAAATCAATTTACTTAGGACTATATTTAATAATTAAGAATGCTGTAAAAATGGAAAACGTGACAAATAGAAAAGTTTAATAAAATAATGTGAATGGATCTATTGACAGGAAATTTATTATACATATTCAGGATCTTCATGAGCTACTTTTCTACAGTCTTTTCATTAAAAAAATTTTTTTCTTTTGTATATTGTCCTTAGTATGCATAGAAAATTTGGAATTATTTAGGAAACTTTGTAAAAATTATTTGCCTTGAATAAGCATCGGCTTGCATAAGTATAAAATCGAGTGCCTGAAGAAGGTTATTTCAATTGTATAGCTTTTTCCTTTATGCAAAAAATATGTTGAGGTCTCTCTAAATCAGGGATTTGAACGAAATTGAGAGGCATTTTCTGACATTTGCTCATTATTTCTGTAAATTCAATATAATTTACCTGCAAACTGTGCTAAGTATGAAACATTACCAAAAAAATTATGCAGCTACGGAGGTGCAATGTCAAAATTGTATTTCTTTAAAGTTTTGAGTAAAAAAAGGAACGTAACGAAAATTTCCTCACGTTTCTTTGCATTCTATTCTATATAAATATAATCACCACCTAATTTTGACATTATACCTTCGTTGCCTCACTATCCTTTAATGCTTTCTTAGACTGAGCGTAATTTTTGGACAAATTATTTTTAATTTATCGAAATAATTGGCAAATATAAAAAATTCCCCTTCATTTTGTTCGAATCCATGCTCTAAATCAAAGATTGGTCAAATAAACCTAATCACAAGTTAAATTGCACAGATTCAATTAGCGAAAAACGAGCTACCAAAACTTACTATAGAAAATTAATAATTCGATTAGCCGAGATTTCTAATAATCTAATTATATAGATAATCTAATTCAATAGTCTAAAGCAACTTAATGCATGATAAAAATAAATAAATTTACTAAAAACTGTATATTATGATTGGGAAATTTTATAAAATAGAAAACGTAAAAAATATAAATGTTTAATGAATTAATGCAATCGTGTAGCATTATCAACACTGTTGAAAGAATAAGATCATATTATGACATCGTAAACCTGATGAGATTACCCAAGATTAACAGATCACCTAAGCCATACGTACTCGTAAAATACTCGTACATGAATTTTGAGGAAAATAGTCGAGTTTTCATTTTAATCTCGAAAGTCAAATTTAGAACCAAAAATAAAAAGTTATATTTCCAGTTGAAATAATTAATTTTCCTCAGTAAAATAGTTCAATTTTCAACCAAATTGATCAATCTTCGTTTAAAAGAGTTAAGTTTTCAACCAAGAAAGATTTTTCAGTCGATCAATAAATATCCAAAATGTAGAGTTTTCAAGAAGAAAAGAAGAATTTTTAATAAAAAGGTTGAATTTGCAACAGAACACTATATATTTTCTACTGAAATAATTAAATTTACAACAACAACAACAACAAAATTTCAACAAAATCAGTGAATTTTCAACTAAAAATGATCGATTTTTTAGCAAAAAATATTTATGGCTAAACTGATGAGTCATCAACCAAAAAATTTAATTTTGAACCACATTGCTTAAATTTCACCCAAAAAGAATAATTTTCTCCAAAAAAAATAATTTTTCTACAGCATAGATGAAAAGACAAAGTTTCAACAAAATACAGACATTTCCAAGCAAATAGTTGAATTACCAACTTAAAAAGATAAATAACCAAACATGGAATAGTTGAATTTCAGTTAAAAAATTATTCGTAAAACAATTTTTTTCTATCCATATTATTTCGATAAATTAAAAATCATTGGGCTAGAAATTACGCTCAGTCTAAGAAAGCATGTAAAGATAGTGAGGCTACAAAGATATAATATCAAAATTATATTCATATAGAAAAGAAACATAAGGAAACTTTCATAACTTTCCTTTTTTTACTTAAAACTTTGAAAAAATACATTCATTATTATTATACCATTTCAAATTATGAAATACATTTCATTATTATTATTACACCATTAAGCCATTTCCCTTTCGGGGTAGGCGTGACTCACTCGGCAGGGGAAAGGAGTAGTGTGTGGATGGGATAGAGATTTTTCAGATTGATCCAGAATTCTCGTGCTATTTAAGTAAATAACACGTTCGTTCCGCAACACTGCTCCGACCCAGGTTGCTGATCAATCTCTCTAGCAATCACCCCAAGCGAAGAACCTCACGAAGTCTTTATGTAAGGTTCCCCATTTGGGTCCATTAGTAGCCAAGGTCTTTTGTTTCAGGCGTCATTCACTCTACTGACACTCTTTTTATTAACTATTTGCCGCCATACTTTCCTGTCCAGGCATACTTCTCTAGCTTCTTTTATGTCCATACATTTTTTATGCAGGCTTTCGTGTTTCTGTGACTTCTTATGTCTCTTCTAAGTAGGGTCTCATTCACACATTCTAACCATTCTTTCCGCGGTCTACCTCTGGGCACGTTG
>NC_046660.1:37758252-37764192 GCF_010883055.1 Belonocnema kinseyi | reverse complement strand
CTTGTCTAACTCCTTGAATAATATCGAAACAGTCACTCAGTTTCCCATTCACTCTTACACTCGCTTTGCTACCTGTGTATATTGTTTTTATAGCTTGTAGAAATCATCCATTGACTCCATACTCTTTCAGGACTTCCCAAAGTTTACTTCTATCTACCTTGCCAAAAGCTTTTTCTAGGTCAACAAATGCACAAAAAACTTTTTTTCCTACTCTCAAACTTTTTTCTGTTATTTGCCTTAAGCTAAATATTTGATCCGTATATGACCTTCCTGGCAAAAACCCACTTTGGACTTCCCAAATCTTTGCTTCTGTTATTTTCATTACCCTGCGAATAAGTATTTTTGAATATATTTTACTTACGGTGCTTAATAAGTTAATCCCTCTGTAATTATTGCGAACACCCACCGTATTCACCAGATTTAGCGCCCAGTGACGTTTTCTTATTTCCAAACTTGAAAAAATGGCTCGGTGGACAGAGATTTCCAGACAATGAAGACGTCATTGCCTCTGTAAGTGCTTATTTTGAGGAACTTCCGAAAACGCACTTTTCTGAAGGATTAAAAAAACTTGAAAAGCGATTGACCAAGTGTATAGAGCTCCAAGGAGATTATGTTGAAAAATAAAAAAAAATTTACCCAAAAAAAATTGTTTTTATACTTCATTCTAAGGACTTATTGAACTACCCTCGTATAAAGGATTTCACATAATTTGAGACATTTTGAGAATTTTGATAATTTAAGGAATTCATAAAATTGAAGGAATTCATGGAGCCGAATTTAACTTGAATAGCGGAATATTTTTCTTTGTATCAGAAACTACTGTGTGTTTCTGAAACTGTTGTTTATACTTGTTAACTTGAATCTACGATTTTTGTTAGAAATCACTATTCATCGAAACTAATACGAACACAACAATTTTTTTTTGTGTAACAGAGAATACAATTTCTACTTAAAACTATGTGAATATAAATATCTACACATCAATAAAGAGTTTTTTTTCAAAATGTCTTTCATTTATTTTTGAATATAATAAGAGGAGGCACCAGAGAATTTTTGGACCATCTAAATGCTGCTCCAATGGCACTATCTATCGGCTTCGTAATACAGTCTTTTTTTAAATACAGTATTTATCATTTCAGTTCGTCGGAAATTTAGTATTCCTTTCCCTTGAAGCAAATCTTTTTCAAAGACTCAAAATATTGAGGAGCTCTGGGTGAATTTAACATTTTTAATTATTCCTGCCATTTCAAATTTTCCATATTGGACTTGAAAATCCTATAAGCGAATTGATTTGCTGAACATGCCAATTTTTTAGACAAGCCATTATAGATTTAGAAATGAACTTGAAAGATTTTGTATGAATACACAGAAAAAACAGAAGATAAGCTATACATCGATTTCCGACGAAAGATTCTCTGCAACAAAAATTAACTTCACAGGATAAACTTTACACAAATATGGGTTAAACTTTCTTTTGTTTTTCCATGACTTGAAAGTAAAAAAAATCTAACAGTTGGAGATCGCACCACAGAAAAAACAGAAGATAAACTTCACATCGATTTCCGACGAAAGATTCGCTGCAACAAAAATTAACGTTACAGGATAAACTTTAACGATATATCGGTTGAATTTTCTTTTGTTTTTTTATGACAATACGTGTGTTTTGAAAAGCGCGAAGTTGTCTGAATAAAAATTTATCCCTCTAAAAATTTCCTACAACAAATTTTATCATTACTTTATTCTGTGACGTCGTAGACATGCCATGCCATGGTTACGTGGGTTTCTGAACTTGACAGTTTCGAATTTGTATTGTCAGACTTGGTTGTTGACAGATGACTATTATTCCAAGCTAATTTCAAAATAGCTCATTTTAATGCTATTAAGAACAAAAGATTCAAAAACAATTTTCGCAAAATTTGAAAAAATAATGATAATAATATTCTCAAACATTTTAAATATCGTTAATCGCGGTCTAATCTTTGATTTTCATATGTATTACATGGACCCTTATAGACTATAAAATTTAGTAATAAAATTTAATAAATAATTTAGTGATAAATATATAATAAAAGGTGCACTGATAAATAAAGTTTCAAATGTATTGTTTCCTTGTTCCATTGCAGTTCAACAGTCTGAATTTATTTCAGTTGCGAAAGGTCCTACGAAGAAGATTTTTTTTTACTTATTCTGAAAAATAAAAACAGAATTTTTCTTATACAAATTTTCAAAATCCAGCGGAATGTTATAACAATAAGAGCATACATTTTTCTTTATATTTTCTACAGGTTATAATAAACCATAATTACATTATACTTTCTTTTAAAAAGTGCATGTATTTTTAAAAGTAACAATTTAAAATCGATTATCTTGTAAATTTATATGATGGAAATTGCAAATGATTATTTTCTCTTTATATCTTACGGGGGAGACCGCAGAAAAGGATTATAAATGTCCGATAAGTAAAGTATGTCCGGTAAGAACTTACGTATAGAGACATACAGCCGGATAAATTCCCGACATTCTAGGTCCAAAATAAACCCTCAAAGTTAAAAAATGAGTCACTAGGGCACACATTTTATATTTTTTCCTCCAACATGAAATATAACTACTTTCGGTTACTATCTGGTTATAAGTATAGCTTCAATTAATTCACTATAGGTCCCAGTACCATCCCCAACTCAAAACCAAATATAGAAATTTTGTTCTGAAATTAGATCAACGTCTAAAAAAGACTATTCTGAGTTGCAGAAATAAAGAATTCATCATTATTGTAAATTGGAAAATACTTAAAAGCAGTTGAAGATCCCGTTATATATATAAAAATATATCATTCACAAAAATAGTCTATATCGTGACTGTTTGGAATTTTATTAAACGCAAAAACAAAAGATTCTTAAAATTTTTTCTTACCGCTGCAGTCCACAATTAGATGACCATTAACAACTGCCTCCACAGCCTTTGTCGTCGCCTGATTGGTATTCCACTTGATGTGAGTCTCTTATTTTGGCGTCAGAACCAACAACCTTGGGAAGTGCAATAATACACACTAGGAAGAAGAGAGTAACAGTTCTTAGGGATCTCATGTTGAATGTTGAATGATTATGGAATTTCATTCATATGGCTTTATATATAGTTGAAATATTTCCCTCGATTGTTACGTTTCAGTGCTTAATAACAATGACTATCATAAGATGTTGTCGAAGGCTCCAACAGGAATGCGGGCCAAAGATTTTGCCTTAATTCAATCTAAAAAATTCGAATTTTTCTTTCACATTCATATTTTGGTGTTGAAAAGTGAACTAAAACCTGTTTTGCATTAAAATTCAACTATTGGGAGCATGCATTAATTTTGAAGATTTTCTCAGAGATACCGTTACTTGTACTATATTGCATCGAGGCATATCTTTACTATAAGCATGTGGAAGCCCCATCATGTGGCCTTAATTTTCATTAGCTGTCGTTTTACCGAAGTGTGAATAGCATAGTTTTTGTAGCATTAAAGATTTCGGTTAACGTACCAACAAAGCAGCATTTGCGGGCAGTTTTACTTTTCTTTTTCAATTCGAAGAAAAGTGCTGCTGAAAGTCATAGATTGCTTTTTCGAAAATTTAAAAGTGGCGATTTCGACACGGAGGACAAAGAACGTCCAGGCCATCCGAAAAAGATTGCGGATGAGGAATTAGAGACGTTACTCGGTGACGACCTGTGTCAAATGCAAGATGAACTTGCAGAATCATTGGGAATTGATGGTTCAACCATTTCTAGACGCTTATATGCACTGGGAATGGTCCAAAAGCAAGGAAACTGGGTGCCGTACGAACTGAAGCCAAGAGACATGGAAAGGAGATTTTTCACTTACTACTCCAACAGAAAAATCAGAGAGGTTTTCTGCATCGTATTGTCACTGGCAATTAGAAGTGAATTCACTGTAATAATTCTAAGCGGAGGAAATCGTGGGTTAATCTTAGCCAACCATCAACATCAATACCAAAACTGAATATCCATGGATCCAAGCTCATGCTCTGTATTTGGTGGGATCAGCAGGTTGTAGTGTACTATGAGCTGCTTCAACCTAACGAAACCTTTACGGGTGACCTTTGTCGAAAACAAGTAATGCGATTGGCCCCTCGTTGCAAAACCTGTCAAAACATACTTGAAAACTCTGAAATGGAAAGTCCTTCCCTACCCGCTATATTCTCTAGAAATCGCGCCCTCTGATTACAACCTCTCTCGCTCCATGGCTCATGGTCTATCTGAGCAACGATTCACTTCTTATGAAGATACCAAAAATGGGTTGATTCGTGGATAGCTTCAAAAGACAAGTCGTTTTCCGACGTGGTATTGGTATGTTGCCAGAAAGATGAGTAGTGGCCAGCGATGGACATTTGCTTGAAAGATCATTTAATAATCACTTTTTTTAAATAAACTCGCAATTTAAAAAAAAATAATCCCTCCAAATTAATGCACGCTCTCAATTATTCTTTGACAATTTCTATTTTTGTATTAAAGTTTGACTGTTTTAGTGGAAATTGCATATTTCTTGCATTTAAATGCCACTGTTTGGTTGATAATTCAACAATTTGTTTAAAAGTCAGTTTTTTGGTTGAAAATTCAACTATTTCCTAGAATTTAGGTTAACTTGTTTTCATTTTACAACTGAAAAATATTTATTTGCTGCCGATTCATCTTTATAGTTCTAAAATTAATTTTTTTAGAAAATTCATCCTTTGGCTTGAAGATTAAACAATCGACGTTAACTTTTTTTATTTCACAACTTAAAAACGGTTATTTGTTATAAATTCGTCTTTATTTTCAAATTATATACTTTTACGTTCTAAGATTGATTAATTTTCTGTTTGAAATACTAAGTACTTCAAATCTTATCATAAGTCAAAAAGGTTTAGGTCTTCTTCTTTATTCTAAGTCATGAAAAAATGAAAAATTTATTATCTATAAAATAAAATTAAATAAAAGTACTAAGAAAACCGTCAATAATTTTTATTTATAAAATATCAGTTTCTAATTAGTAGTGTAATTTGTTTTTACAATTTGGAAGATTTAAAATTTATTTCAAATAATTTCGTATATGTATAAGTGATAAAATATTTTAAAAAGTTCCTGGATAATCGGGTATTACCCGAGTAACGGTGTTCGTTCTCGTGTAATCAGAAAATTAAGAATGTAATTGAAAAAATTAATTAAATTCGATATGGTTACAAAATGTACAACTGAATTAACCAAAATATAAAGAACCAAAACTACTTTTGTTTTCTATTCCAGTTTATTTTTTAAATTCTTTTATTTTGTCATTTGAATGGCTTAAAGTTTAGAAATACATAAGAGTAAAAGGAAAGAATGTTTTCTTATGCACGAAAATACTTGGGATAGTAAGGAAGCCTCTAATCTATACACTCAAAAAAATGTCTGGTTAAATCAACCAGAATTCTGGTTAAATATGGCCTTACTATTTTTTCTGGTTAGAATAACCAGAAATCTGGCTACATTAACTAGATTGTATGGTTAATTTAACCAGAAAAAATAGTAAGAGTCTATTTAACCAGAATTCTGGTTGATTTAACCAGACATTTTTTTGGAGTGTATATAACTTGTAATATTACTTTCCGTCAAAATAATTAAAAAGTTTCAGCTTCGAACTTTGAACAATATATTATATGTATAAAACTAAATTCGTTTAAAATATTGAAACCTTGAAATTGGTTTGGTTTCATTGAATAAATCCCAATTCGAAGGTTTTGATATTAAATAGGTTGTGTATACAAAGCCGGTACCGGTAAAAAAAAATTGTCAGTACTGGTAAAAAGAAATTACCAGTACCGACAATTGTGGGTCCGGATGCAATAAGGGCACATAAAATTTTTTCATGCGAAAACGAAGTCCCCTGGAGGCTTTAGAAAAAATTTTCGAATTTTAATTTTCAAA
>NC_046660.1:37756500-37758152 GCF_010883055.1 Belonocnema kinseyi | reverse complement strand
AATTAAAATTCGAAAATTTTTTCTAAAGCCTCCAGGGGACTTCGTTTTCGCACGAAAAAATTTTATGTGCCCTTATTGCATCCGGACCCACAATTTTTTTACCGATTTTTTTAAAAATCATATTTTAAAGATATAGCCTAGAGTGCGCAAAGAAGATATTAAAAAATTATTTTTCCCCAAATGTGTTTACTGCTACTGTTCGATCCTCAATATCGGCTATCTTGCTAGTTTGTTTCCCAGACTAAAGCCTTGGAAAAATGTTATTTCTTTGACCAGTAACAGAGGTGCCTTCTAGTCCGACAACACGTTGTTGGAAAAGGGTAAGTATTTTGATCAAAATTATTTCTATTACAAGACACAGGGGTGCCTTCCAGTCCCCCTCCCCATGAGATGTTGAAGAAAAGTTATAAAAGTTTGAATTCCATGAATTCCATGGATTCAGTGAATTCCACGAATTCTGTGAATTTCTTAAAGGTGGAGTCTACATGCAAGCTTAAATTATTTCTTTGACCAGTCATTAGGATGCGTTTCCGCCCTTACGTGGCGTTGGAAAGGAGGTAGGAGTGCGACCATAAATTATTTCTGTGACCAGTCACAGGGGTGCCTTCCCGCCCCCATTCAGCGTTGGAAAAGAAGTAGGAGTGCGACCTTCAATTATCTAAGTTTTTACACTGCAAATTATATTTGCATATGTTTTAAAATCCAGGTTTTTTAATCAGCCCATCAACATACATCAGTATACGATTTAATAAAAAAATGTTGAAAAAAGGAAAAAAGCCGGCAACTACAAATGTTGCCGGCGCCGGCAGGCTTGCCACTACATTCCTTATTATTACACCATTAAGCCATTTCCCTTTCGGGGTAGGCGTGACTCACTCGGTAGGGGAAAGGAGTAGTGTGTGGAAGGGATAGAGATTTTTCAGATTGATCCAGAATTCTCGTGCTATTTAAGTAAATAACACGTTCGTTCTTCAACACTGCTCCGACCCAGGTTTCTGATCAATCTCTCTAGCAATCACCCCAAGCGAAGAACCTCACGAAGTCGTTATGTAAGGTTCCCCACTTGGGTCCATTAGTAGCCAAGGTCTTTTGTTTCAGGCGTCATTCACTCTACTGAGACTCTTTTTATTAACTATTTTCCGCCATACTTTCCTGTCCTGGCATACTTCTCTAGCTTCTTTTATGTCTATGCATTTTTTCATGCAAGCTCTCGTGTTTCTGTGACTTCTTATGTCTCTTCCAAGTAGGGTCTCATTCACGCATTCTAACCATTCTTTCCGCGGTCTACCCTTGAGCACGCTGCCATGTACTTTACCTTGATACACTTGTTTCGTTAGTCGTTCATTTGGCACTCTCTCAACATGTCCGAACCATCTTAACCAATTTCTTTCCCATGTCTCTACTAGCGTCTCTTCTGCACCACATTCTTTTAGTATTATCTCGTTACTTACTTTGTCCATCAGGGTTTTCCCGCATATTATGCGCATGAATCTCATGTCAATTGCGTTGATTTTACTCTTATCTTTTTCTTGATAAGACCATGTCTCGCTACCGTATAGTACTGTCGGTACAAATATGGAATTATGTATTGCCATTTTAGCTTTATTTGATATATTTTTACTTCTGATAAGGGGCCCTGCTCTACCAATAAC
>NC_046660.1:37741570-37756400 GCF_010883055.1 Belonocnema kinseyi | reverse complement strand
ATGTCTCCTAGTAGAATTATTCTTTCCCCATGTTCGCAGATGTTTATTGTGTCATTTAAAGTGTCCCAGAAGGCGTCTTTTACTTCTCTAGGATCACTGTCATCCGGCGCGTAGCATGCTATGATAAGTAGTCTTCTGTTTCCTACTTTCATTCTAGCCCACAGCAGTCTGGGAGACACGAAACCATGGTCTCCGAGATGCTGCTTTGCTCTTTCATTCAAAATCAGACCTACTCCTTGTTTACCATGTGATTCACAGTCTATTCCTGACCGTATTTCAAATCCGCCTTTCAACACGCCGTTTTTTATGTCTTTGGTTTCGCATACCTTTTTCTTTGTTTCAGAAACACATAAAATGTCTAGTTTCTTCACGTTCATAGTTTCACGCAATTCTTTTACCTTTAGATCATTTACTCCCCTAGCATTCCAAACACCCAGTCTCCATTCGTCGCCTGAAACATGACCTTTAGATTTTGGTGGAGATTGTAGTTCTAACGTCAGTCCCACCAAAAACTTCAGTTATGAAGGGAGGATTGGGAGAGGGGGAAGGTAGAACTGGAGCCGAGAGAGTCGTCTTGGGTTTGTGTTTTTGTTTTCTCTTTTTTTTGTGTTTATTTTAGGCCTAAATCTTTGAATTTACAATAAAAAGAGAGTTACTCCCGCCCCCTGGTTCAAAATCTCAGCGTTATTTTTAGATTGTAGGTTTAAAATTTCTTTTTTCTTTTCTTTTTATTGTAAAATTATAATGAATTGCTATGAATTACTTATCTTTGAGTACGTTTCTGGATTTCCTAGTAACTGCATATCGAAGCACAATTTTAAGAAAGTGCATTTATGCAAAATAAAAAATTTTCTATTTGGCTTTTTCCCCAATCGAGTATAAGTACGACCAATTGCATGAATTCCTTGAATGCCATGAATTCATTGAATTGCATAAATTCCTTGAATTCACTGAATTGCATAAATTTCTTGAATTCATTGAATTGTATTAATTCCCTGAATTGCAGGAATTCCTTGAATTTCATGAATTCCCTGAATTCCATCAATTCCACGAATTCCGTTAATATGCCCGATCTGTCGCTACCTTGCTAGAAATATGCTTTCTGAAAAAACCGGTAAAAAAAAATTGTCGGTACCGGTAATTTTTTTTTACCGGTACCGACAATTTTTTTATTACCGGTACCGACAGTGGATACACTTCGTATTAAATAACCTGTAAATGATGAATGACTTTAAAAGTGAAGATATTTTCATTCTTAGGCTTACGAATTTAACTAAATAATTTTACTACTTATCACTGAAAACCGAAAATTAATCAATTTTACAGCTTAAAAATGACTCATTCTAAAAATCAGAACGTTTAAAAAGTAAATTTTAAATTACTCAAATATTTTGCAATATCAAGTTTACGGCCTTTTAAAGTACATATTCACAGATTTGAAAGCTTAAAATCAAAAATCTTGATAAATTAATTTTTGTAATTAAGTATCATATTTAGAGCAATGAAAAATTTGGCATATTCCCTTATTTCCTGAAAATCGCTGAATTCCTTGAATTTTCTCAAATCCTTGATTTCTCTGAATTACTCTAATTCGAAATGCTCAGAATTCCTTGAATATTTTTAATTTCTTTCATTCTCTGAATGCATGAAAATCTCAAAATTGCTTAAATTCTCTAAATTATGTAAATTCTCAAAATTCCTTAAATTGGCCGAATTCCCTAATTACTCAGGGTATAATATAAAATTCCAGATCTAAATTTTCTCATCTGTAGGGAAAAAAAATGATTGTCTTTCAAATAACGAAAAAAATGTAATTTTTTTGACCTTTTTTTGACCTTTTTGACCTTTCACCTTTGAGTTATTTTGTTCGAACTTGTAGGAAGTCAATCTCGTCCCTGCTAAACAATTTTGCCCCCCCCCCCCTCCCGCTGACCGAAAGGTGGTGGGGAGGCTCTGCCAGGCGTCACCTAGATGACTTTATATAATTTCACATATCAACACCGAGTTGAAAATTTGGAAAATCAAATAAAAAGCACTAAGAAACGTTTGTCTTTAATTTCCCAAATTTTCAACTCGATGTCGCGTTTCGTGTAAACATAAGTTGGGTTTGAAAAAAAATGGAAACAACATTTTTAAGGTTACACTCACATGGCCTTAATTGAGCTCTGAAATAAAACTTGAATTTTTTAACAAAAACAATGACATATGGAAAAAATAAAGTGCGAAACATGAGATGCATAAAACATTTTTTTTCAAATCGATTTTTCTAGAAATCTGTAAAATATATTTTGATGAATTTATTTTTAAACGAAAAATATCTTCAATCACTATCAGCTAATGTAGTCCAAAAAAATTTGCCCGCATTTTTAATCAATTTCATGAAATCCACAACAAAATAAATCCGTTTCTGTTTTGTTTAGAAAAAATTATATTTATAGATGGCATAAGCTCAATGAAGTTTAAACGTATTTTCCATAAGAAAAAAAAGTCGATTTTGTAAATTTTATTCAGAATCGTCAATATTAGCCGAATCGAGTTGAAAATTAACATTTCTCTGCAAAATTAGCCATAAGTGAAAAAATAGTGGTTGCCAGTTTTTAGCAATGTTTAAATAAATTTCCTAAGCAATTTATTATTGTTTTTAGCAATTTTATCTTATAATAAACATAAATAGTTGCCGTATTTTTAAACAAATTTTACTTTTTGTCCAATTTTTAATTAGAGTGTGGTAATTCTTAATTTATGTTGACAGGCATAATAGTTCAAACAATTTATTATTATTTTCAATAATATTCTCTGCTAATAATACTAGAAAATTGAAGTTTTTCCAAAAAATTTCCACTAATGTTGTAATTTTTCTTAAATTTACAACTATTTGTTTATTTTTCACTTACTATGAGTTAGTGATTAATTACATTAAGAAAAAATAATTATTTAAACTTATTGACGTAATAGATTATGCAAGTTAACAAAAATCGTTGTTTGAACAAATTATAATTTTTTATAACTATCTTCTCTTCGATAAGTGCTAAAAAGTTACAGTTCTTTCTGAACTCTCAAACTTTTTGTCAATTTTTCAGTTAGTGAGGTAATAATTAATGCAAGTTAACAAACAGGCTTATTTAAACAATAAATTATTGTGTATAACTATATTTTCTTCAATTAATGCTAGGAAGTTTTTCTGAAATCTTTAGTTTTGCTTTGAATTTTTAGTTATGAACAAATAATACGTGAACTTCAACAGGAATCATTTTTGAAATAGCATTCTACTTTTTTAAGTGATTTATTTTTGCTCTTTTCCCAATGTTAAAAATTAATTCAAACAAAAAATCCATCTTAAACCATAAACAAACACAAGAAGTTTTATGCAAAGCGTAAGAAATTTTTAAATTTTTACATAACTAAAAAGGCAAAGTAAAGTTAAATATTTCAGAAAAAGCCGCAACTTTCTAGCCCTTATCTAAGAGGATATAATTAGAAACAATAATAAACTGTTGAAACAACTATTTTCACTAACTTGCATTAATTATTACCTTGCTAAGTGAAAAGTGGACAAAAAGTTAAAAATTTTAGAAAAAAGAACCCGCAAATGTCTGGCATTATTATAGATGAGGACAGTTATCACTAATAATAATTTGTCCAATCAATTATTTTTGATCAACTTAAATAATAATTAAGGCGCTTCAAGCGAAATCTAGACAAATAGTTAAAATTTTCAGAAAAACCCTCAACCTTATACCAATAATCAAATAGAATAATATTAAAAACAATAACAATAATAATCAATTTTTTACGCAAATATTATTGTTAACAATAGTGAACTTCTAACTTCTCTGATTGAAAATTGGAGAAAAAGTGGACAAATTTTGAAAAAACAGCGACTTTCTAATCTAAGAGAAAATTGCTAAAAATAATAATACATTGTTTAAAAAACTTATGTAAACATTCAATCATTAGTGAAAAGTATTATTTCATGTACTAGAAACAATTTGCATTTAAAAATCTGCATAAAGTCATAATTAGCGCCAAAAATTCGCAAAACCGATTTTTTCACTTATGGGGTTTTTCTGGTAATCTATAAAACAGACTTATGGGGTGATATTTAAAAAAGTAATATTTTAATCGTATTCTATGTCTATTTGTGAAGAAAACTGTTGAGTTTCAACCTGATTCAGCCAATATTGACGATTCAGAATAAAATTTACAAAAGCGTCCTTTTTCTTTTGAGAAATGCGTTATAAAATTCATGGGGCTTGCGCCACCTCTGAATATCATTTTCTTCAAAACAAAAAAATTGATTAATTTTTTTGTGGATTCGAACAAATTTCAGGCGATATGTAATCAAATTCAACGAAAAAAGGCCTACAATGCATTTTTGTACAAATATTTTTGAGAACTCATTTTTTTTTAATGATGAATTACCCTTTTGATCAATCCCAAAACAATACCTTTATGTTTTTATTTAGAATGTTAACAACAAAATTTTTCTGAATATCCTTTGAAATTTGTCGAACTTTTCCTACATTTTTTTTCAATAAAAAAATGCCCTGAAATCTTACAGATTCTTTTTAATCTTTTGAAATGTTTTAAAATCCTTTTTATTAGTTTATTAAAAATTATTTTCCAAAATAAAATCTACATTCAAACAAAAAATGGGAAATCGTTACAAGATTTAATTTTTAAATATCTTAATCTTACCTTACATTTTTCTGAAGAAAAAGGTTTTTCTATGGAACATTTCAAAATTTATATAACTTCTAAATATGTTTCGAAACATTTCAGTTTCCCTACAAATTTTCAAAGCCTTAATAATAATTAAAATATTCTACGTTTTTGTTCTCAATGCCATATTTCTTATCTCTTTGAAAGTGTGAAAAAGTTTACAAAGTGTAGTGTAGTAGCAAAGTGACAAGAACAGAATTATTTCCCAAGATTAAAATTATTTAAAATTTAAATGTTCTCTTTCATCAATAATGTTTAGAAGCATTTAAAAACAAATTTTGTCATGAGATAAAACTACTTATTTTGAAATTTTTATTTGCAAAATTTATAGTGCAGAAATTCTTGCTCTTGTTTTTAATAAATAACCAAATTTTAAATAGTCTCTAGAAATCATATTTTTAACCAAAAAAGATTTTTCAGGCAAGAAGAAAAAACTTTTGGGCCATTGATAATTTGAACGGAAAAATAATATTTTTTAATGAAAAATAAAAAATTATATTGACTTTTTAAAAAAAATTTTTATATTAAGGTTATATAAGATAATTTTCCTACGTTTCTCGAGAAAATTCAAAAGGCTTTTTGAAGATTTCATATTTTTCAAACAAGTTTCTTGAGTTACTTCAAAAGATATTTAGGACTTTCTAAAGTCTGGGGAAAAAATATAGAAATATTTTATAAATTTCCAGAAATCTTTTCAAGTTTTAAAATATTTTTAATCTATTCAAAACTTTTAAAATTCCTTAATAACTCTTAAACTGACTAGAATTTTTCCTAAAATTGTCTTAAAATCTTTGAAATACGTTTTTGACAATTTTGGAAATCTCATGTAGAATTTTTTAATATTTTTAAATATTGTCTTAACAAAAATAGTGTAAAATAAAAATTGTTTTAAATTTCCCCATAATTCTTAAGAAAAATATCAAAATTCCTAAGAAGCTTCTTAATTTTGTGCGGTTAATCTTGAAAAACTGCATTTTCTTTCGAATTTCTCAAAATCTTTTTGAGTTTAAAATTATGTTTCCATCTTTTTAAAACTTTTCAATATCTCTTAAAGATATTGGAATTTTGTCTGAAATTGTCTAATATTGCAAATTTAAAATATTTTGCTTTATAATCTTCTACATTTTTTCCAAAGTCTTAGGAAATCCTTGGAACTGTTTTTAAATATTTAAAATATTTTTTTCTTAAAATAATGTTTGTAAAATGAAAAATCAATTTAAATTTCTGTCTGGAATCGTAACAAAAAAATTGTATTACCTTAAAACATTTCAAACTCCCGAAAAATAAAATTCCCGACAATGTAAAATTCCCAAATTGGAAAATTTCCTAATAATAAAATTCCCAAAAATTAAAAAACCTCAACAATTTATAATATACCATTGGAAAATTGGAAAATTCCCGAATAATAAAATTCCCAACAGTTTATAGTATTACTGAATTCGAAAATTTTCGATTGATAAAATTCCCGAATGAAAATTTTCCGAGTTGGAAAATTCCCTACTCATAAAATTCTCGAATTATAAAATTTCAAAGGTATAAAACTCCTAAACAATTTATAATATTATCGTTGGAAAATTGGAAAATACCCAAATCATAAAATTCCCAACAGTTTATAGTATTGCTGAATTCGAAAATTCCCGAAAGAAAATTTCCGAATTAGAAAATTCCCCAATTAATAAATTGCTTTTATAAATATTATTTATTAATTGAGAAAGGCAATAATAAAATATTTTAATAACAGTAAATTACGATAACTGAAAAATGATTTAATTTAAAATTAATCAATTTTTTCATTTATTTTTATTTTAAATCCAACCAATAGTTTTTAATTTCTATACAAATAAGATAATTTTCTATACATATACTTGATTATTCTATTATTAATCAATAATATTTGTAAAAACGTTTTAATTGTTTAAATTCGTAAATTTTCTAGTTCGAATATTTTATAATTCAGCAATTTTCTGTCGGGAATTATATTATTAGGTAATTTTAATATTCGGCAATTTCCTAATTCGAAAGTTTTATTATTCCGAAGTTTTATAATTTAGGAATTTTATTATTCAAAAATTTTATAATTCGGGAATTTTACAGTGTCGGAAATTTTATTTTTGGCGATTTTTCAAAAGTCCCTGTTTTCGAGTCTTTTTAAAGCTTCTAAAACTTTGAAATATATTTTGAGGTAAGTAAGAGTTTTCCTAACTTTTTTTGAATCCTAAAAAATACTTTTAAAAATGCATCAAAATCAAAGTCTTAATAATAATTAAGATATTCTAAAGTTCTGCCCTTAAAGTCGTTTTTTCACTTTATTGAAAGTGTGAAGAAGTTTTAAAATTATCATGCTGTAGCAAAATATTAAAAACATAATTTTAATTTACTAATAATAGAAAATACTCACAATTAAAATGTTCTCCTTATCAATAGAAATGTTCAGAAATAAATATTATCAAGTGATTATGAATCCTTTTGTTATTATTTAAACATTTAGTCGAAAAGTTAAACAGCAAATTATTGCCTTTATTATTAACGAATCATTTTCAGTTTAAATTTTCTCTTAACTTAACTTAGCTTAACTTAACTTATTAAGATTTTCTCTTAAAATTAAATTTGTATTACTTCTTTTCAGATTCGGTAAAAATTCAGCACTTGATTAACCATTGGGATTTGAAGGAGCTTGTACCTCCAAAAAGGCACCTTTCTGAAAATACCGAAAGTTCAACAAATTCTCATGGTGTTCAAAATGCGGATTTATTTTCAAAAGCTGATTTTGAAATCTTCAGAAGTAATGAAGATATAACGGGACAAGGTTTGTGAAAATAAAAAATAATAGGATTTGTTTATAAATTCATCTCTCAAAATTAATTAATTAATTAAAAATACAGTTCAATGAATATATCATTGTAAATATTTATAATTGTATCATGAATATCATTCTGTCAACAGATGCTTCTTGTTCGAAAAATCGTACAGGTATACCCAAAGCTGAAAAGCTTCATATTCAAAAAGCAAAGATTGTAGAGTATACTAGAGTCGAAAAAAGAGTGAAAATAATTAAACCGCCTCAAAATGAATTAAAAAAAGCAAAACATCCTCGAGTTCAAAATCTTGTGAATACTGCCTCAAATACAGAAAATACCACCACACCCGTAGAGCAGGCTTTAAATTTACCACCGATTTTAAACAAGGTTTGATAAAAAAAAAAGTAATTAGGACCGATTTTTATACGAAATCAGGCAATCTGATTCGGGTTATGTCACGGAATAGCTTGGGTGTAAATATATAGTTTTCCAAGATAAAATATGAAAAACGCATTTTTTGTTTTTCACTGACAAATGTCTTTCATATTATTTTGAACGTTCAGGTGAATTATGAACAAATTCGTTTAAAATTTTGTATCTTAGGAACAAATTGATATAATTTTATTTTATTTGCGATAGCTTGTGATACAATCTAGAGTATCTTGAATTCTCTAATGAACTTGAAAAATTTTTTAAACATTATTCACATGATATAAATTTGTAAAAAAAACGCTAAAAAGTGAATTTTGTCAAGAAGTTCACCTTTGAGGTTTTTTAAATTTATAATAAGGGGTGGTCGATAAACTGCGTTACCTGTTTTCAGGAGTCGAAGGGTACCCCTTTTGAAAAGAATTCTTTTTTCCCCTGTTTTCAAGAAACTTTTTAAATAAACCCAATAAGAAAATCCAACTGATTTTGGTTGTAGATGCAACTATTTAGTCAAAAATGCATTTTTGTTGTTGTTGAAAATTCATCTCCTTGCTTAAAAATTTAACTATTCCCTTTTTAGAAAATTAATCTTCTTCTTTTTTGCTTTTTGACAATTTTGTTAAAAATTATTTTTTGATTGAGAATGAATTTTTTTAAACTAAGAACATAACTATTCTGTTTTTGGTTGAGAATTTATTATTATATTAAATTCGTCTTTTTTGGTTAAATTGAACTATCTTTCATTTAAAATTAAAATCTTTTTTGATCAAAATATCATCTATCGCATGTTTCGTTGAGAATGCATATGTTTTGGTTAAAAAATCAAATACTTGGAACTAAATTCTTGTGAAAAATTCAACTGCTTTGTAGATAGCTGAACTTTTTGGCTTCAAATTTCAACAATTTTGTTGAAAATTGATGTAGTTTTTTGCTAATTCGTTTTTATTGGCAGAAAATTAATCTTCTTTGTGAAAAATTCATTTTTTGGTTTCCAAGAATTTAATTACTTTGTCTAAACTTCATCTGTTTTTGTTGAAAATTAATCTGCACGCTTAAAAGATAAACACCTTATTTTAATTCCATTTTTTTTAAGATTCGCCACTTTCGTTGAAAATTTAATATTTTTGTTGAAAATCAATTTCTATGTTTGAAAATTTAATTTTTGGTCGAAAATTTATCATTTATAAGATGAAAATTCAACTATTTAGTAGGAAATTCATGTATTTTGTTGAAAATTCGTCTTTTTGGTTAACAAATTAATCTTGTTTGTTGAAAATTCCTCCTTTTAGTTGAGAATTCAACTATTCGTCTTCGAAAAAATGCATCTCGTTTAATATAAAATTTTGTTTTTTTGAAAATTCAACTATTTTGTTGAAAATTCTAAACATTTCGGCTTAAAATCTTAAGTATCAGAAATATTTCATATTAAATTCGAGATGGTATCGACATTAATTTTGTTCAAAAAAGTTTTTTTTTATTATATTGAAATTTCAGGAAATTTTAAATTGGAGTATTTAGAAATTTCGTAAATTTTCGAGTTTCAATAATTTACGTAATTAGTAAAGTTGAAATTTCTGAATTTTGGAACTACGGTTTCAAAGTTACGAAAATATAAATTTTTTAAAATTTTCCCAGTTTCTTTAATATTAATATTTAAATTTCGTTATTAATTATCTTCGATAGTTTTATTTTGTTAGTAAATTAAAATTTTGGGAATTTTATAGTTTAATAATTGTATTTTCGAGTTTCGAATAAGAAACAAAGTTTCACGAAATAGTTTCATTTTCAGGCCAAGAAGACGAATTTTTTGATAATACAATGAAACTCTTCTATAGCGCTGATTTTGAGGCTGAAGTTGGGTGGGAACTAACTCATTATAGCCCGCTCCGCTTTTATTTATTCGCGCCTGAGTGACAACCGAAAATCCCGCGCAACCCGCGCAGTTCCTATTACTCCTACATGCGGCGCGGCGACAATTCTCGGAAGGTCTATAGAAGGGAGGGCTATTAAAGGGTTTCACTGTAGTTGAATTTTCAATTTAAGGTTAATTTTCAATTAAGGTAAATGACGTTTCTACCATAAATGATGAATATCCAAGTCAAATCGATGAATTTTCAATAACAAAAAAAATCCATTTTAAATTATGTAGTTAAATTTTCATCTAAAAAATTATTTTTTTAACTAAAATCGTCAAATTGTCAGTTGGAAAAATTATTTTTTTAGCAACAAAAAAACAGCTTTAAAAAAAGTTATATTTTCCACGAAAGATGTAAATCTTCAAAAAATAAATTTTTAACGAAATTGAATCAGTTTAAACGAAGTCTTAACATTTTAAGAAAGTAATTGAACTTGCAAGAAAAAAAGATGAATTTTTAAGCCCATTGTCAAATTTTCAACCAAAAACAGGAATTTTCAACAAAATATGTCAATGTTAAAGTGTTTTCATAAAACTAGTTATATTCTCAATCAAATAGTCGATTTTTCAACCAAAAATATGAATTTTAAACAAATAGTTTAATTTTCTTGATATTCGAATCAAAAAAGATTTTAATCGAACTAAAAAATAGTTGAAGTTACGGAAAAAATATGAATTTTCAAAAAATTCTTACGAATTTTTAACCAAAAAGTTCAATTTTTAACTGGTAAAGACCAATTTGCAATTGAAAATATCAATCTTGAGCCAATAACGGAAGTTAAATTTTTAATTAAAAAAAAAATCATTCTTAAATTTTTTTTTTTTAAAAACACATTTTTAACAAAATAGTTATATTTTCAACTGGAAAAGGCCAGTTTTTAATTGAAAATGTCAATTTTGAGCCAATAAGGGAAGTTACATATTTTGTAGACTTTTCAACCAAAAAAAGACTTTTTTATTGGGTTGTATTATTCAGTTCGCATTTAGGCAAAAAAATGTGAAAAAGTGGGAGTTTCTGGAAAACAGGTGAAAAAAAAGTATTATTTTTAAAAAAGGGAGAAAAGAGGGGAATATAAAAAAATTATGAAGTCTGAAATGTGAAAGTGATTTTCAAACTTATTAAGTTACTTCCACGGACCACCCCCCCCCCCCCCCCCCCCCCCCCCCCCCTTGTTACCTCAAACAATTCCGAGACATCAACAATCTGACTGCCTCATCTCATGTGAAATCATTTTTCAAGAAATATTTATTTTAAAAAAAAAATTTGATTAAAAAAGGTTGTATTGTATCACTGATATTTTTTCAGATCAAAGTCCATCACAAGAAAAGTGCTATTGATGAAAAATACGCAGCAACTCTAGTCGACAATTCACCGCCTGAATTGATTTACAATTTGGAGTACATGGAAGATTTTATGGATTTCCAACTGGAATTGGAACGATCTCACAAATTATCTGCAAAGTTTTTAACAAAAAATGTAACTCCTGGACAGAGGCGTAAAGTGATTTCCTTCTTAATTAGAGTAACAGTACGTTTTTTTCCTAATCTTAAATGACTTATGTTAAAAACCAATCACCAACGTTTTTAAATTTCAAGAAAAGCCTTTTTTGGACCACCCTATTGTTCATATTTATTTCTAGGGTTTCGTAGCCCCGGGCAGAAAACCTTATAGTATCGGTCGGGTTTCCATCCTTCCCTCGTAATTTTTCCGGAGACTTGAGATTCAAGACGATATTCGAGGCGAAATTCAACACAAAACTCTAGACACGATATTAGACGAGACGAGATACGAGATCAGATTGAAGCCCATAGTCGATACGGGATTCGAAATACGATTCGAGTTGAGATATTTTAGAAATCTCGAGACACGATTCAAGACGAGACGAGGTTAAAGACATGATTCGAGACAAGAATCGAGATACGATTCCAGTTAAGGTTCTACACGAGTCTCGAGGCAAGATTGAAGTCGAGATGCAAGACCAGATTCGAGACTAAATTCAAGACAAGATTGTAAATAATATTTAATACGAGATTAGAGACGGGACGAGATTATATTCGTGTAGAGATTCGAGGCGAGATTTAAAACGAGATTTAGGGCGAAGAAGGGAAAGGGGGCGTAATAGGGAGATTTTAACGACTTAAGGCCATGTGACGATTGGGTCACGTGACTAGATTCCTACCTTACCCTCACTTTTTTTATTTCCCAACTTATTTTCACACGACGCGCCACATCAAGTTAAAAATTTGAGATAATAAATAAGAAGCACTAAGAAAGGTGGGTCTGGTCCTAAATTTTAATAATTATGAAAAGAGCAACAACAAACTATTTACAACAAAAATCTTTTTTCATAATTACACAAACTCAGGACCAGACCCACCATTTTTAGTGCTTCTTGTTTTGGATACCAAATTTTCAACTCGATGTGGCGTTTGGAGTGATAATAAGTTGGGAAATAAAAAAAGTGGCTGTAAGGTAGGAATCTGGTCACGTGACCCACTCATCACATAGCCTTAATATATTACGTAACCCTTTTTGTAGACGTGTATCACGTAAGTTCACTAATTTTTTTCTTAAATTTAATTTAGTTTTTATTTGTTTCACAGGCGTATTGTAGCTACCCATCTTTTATACTTTACCAAACGGTCAGAATTTTTGATGACATGTTGGACTCAAAAAGAATAGAAATTGACCAATTGCAGTTAGTGGCTTTAACTGCTTTGTGGATTACTCTAAAACGATTGCACATTCTTTCAAATATTCCATCTGTATGTTGAATAATATTCATATCCTAATTGCAATAATGATTAAAATGAAATACATTATTTGTTTTATCTTTAACAGGCAGAAGCACTTCTATCTTTCGCTAAACATGAATATGATGAAGAGCAACTCTACAGATGCGAAATGGATATCATGAAAACTTTAAACTTCGAAATATCCTATATAGAACCATTTTCGATTCTGGCATACTACTTCATAAACATTAACAATCCTTTCGTAAAAGTGACTCGAACAGATATGATGTACTACTTTGGAAGTTACATGGTACGTAAAAATATAATAATTTTAACAGACCTTCGCGATTCTATATGATGCCGAAGAACTTTTAAAATTTAAATTGATTTCAAGGAATTTGAACAATTTTCAGATATTTTACAAGGTTCCAAGAAATTTTAAGATTGCAGAAATTTCAAGGGATCTTAAAAGGATATCAAAGATATCAAAGGATTTGAAAGATTTTAAGGGATTTTGGAGAATTTGAATAAATTTCTAGAGATCTTTAGGGGTTAAATGAATTAAAAGAATTTTTTAGAAACCTCTGAAGATTTTTTGGGATCTTCTGCGGTTTCACACGATTGTATTGATTTAAACATTTTTAAAGGAATTTTTTAAAACATTGAGATTTAAGGGATTTTAACAATTTCAAGATATTATACAAAATATAGAGTATTTTAACAAGTTTCGATGAATTTTAAGATTTTAAATTATTTTTGAAAATTATGTTACTTTTGACACCATTTTGAAATTCTCAAATAAATCAGAGGACTGTACGAGTAAACTATATAAATAGGATGTTTCTGCGTTTTGTAATTTATTTTAGATGTTTATCAAAAAAAATTGAAGAGAAAATGCTGACTTAAAAGGGCTGGGGGCGGGTGTTTAATAGGCGGTATACATTTTTTTATGAAATTTCCATAGATATCGGCCTCAATTTTGCTCAAGTTAAGATTCAATGTGAAATTCGAGACATGATTCAAAGCAAGATTCTGCACGAAACTCGAGTCACGATTCGAGACGAGAATAAAGGCGAAATTCTACATGAAATTCTACACGAAACTCTAAACGAGATTCGCGTTGGGAATCGATACATAAATTGAAATGATATGCTGCAAGAGACTTGAAACACGATTGGAATGCAAAGAAAAATTGTTTTTTTAAATAATATTTAGAGGTTCCGCAAGCTACATAAAGTTTAACACGCATCTCCAACAAGAAAAAAATACGTTTTTGTAAAGTTTATGCAGAATCGTCAATATTAGGTGATTCAAGTTAAAACTTAACACTTGTCTTCACAATTAGCCATAAATAGCAAATAAAGAGTTATTTTTTAAATATCACCCCCATAAGTCTGTATTATGGGGCCCAAAATAACCCCATAAGTAAAAAATTCGATTTTGCTCATTTTTAGGGCGAATAATGTTTTTTTTCTCTCAGTTTTTTAAATATAAATTGCTTCTAATAAATAAAGTATTACTTTATATAATATGTATTTTAATTTTTTATTTGATTTAATTTAATTTAATTAATTTAACGTGACACATTTTTGAACCGTTTTTTATTATTTATAACAAAAAAAGTTGCATTTTTTTTTAATTTGTCACTTTTTGTCCCTTTTTCATTTAAAGTGAGGTAATCATTCATTGAAGTTCACAAACATATTTATTTAAACAATTAATCATTATTTTTAATAATATTCTCTTTGAATAATGCTAGAAAGTTGCGGTTTTCAAAGAGATATTCAACTTTTTATCCACATTTCACTTAAAGCGAAGTAATAATTCATGTAATTTAACAGGCATAATTTTTCAAACAAAAGATTATTGTTTATAAATATCCTCTCCTATGGTAAGTCTAGATAGATGCGTTTTTTTTTCATTTTTCACTATTTTTCAACTTTTAACTCAAACAAATTAATATTATTCATACTTATTTTTTCCTATAGTAATGCTGGATAGATGCAGATTTTTCAAATAGTTACCTTTTCTTTGAATGTTTAGTTAAGAATAAATAATAAATATTAAAATTAATATATTTATTTAAACATAAAGGCGCTGAGTAACTTTTACGAGGAAAATTTACATTTAATAGGATTCTGAATAAAATTTACAAAAATGTATTTTTTTGTGGGAAATAGGATTGTTTATTCTTCGTGGGGCTTACAGAACCTCTCAATATACATATATA
>NC_046660.1:37736279-37741470 GCF_010883055.1 Belonocnema kinseyi | reverse complement strand
GAGCTCCAAGGAGATTATGTTGAAAAATAAAAAAAAATTTACCCAAAAAAAATTGTTTTTATACTTCATTCTAAGGACTTATTGAACTACCCTCGTATATAGAAATTAAAAAATTAAAAATTGTATTTCATTCATAAAATATTCTATGTTAAAAATGTTACAAGATTAAAATTTAAAAAAATATATTAATACTCAGGGAAAATACAAAATTGGTCATGGAAAACTCAGGAAAATTCAGGGAATTCTGAAACTGAAATTTTGCGGCCAGCTTATTTTATGTATGAAAGGTGTTAAAATGTTGTTAAGCATTAATTTTGGATTATTATGGTTAAATAAAGAGAAAATTAAATTTATTTACCTAATAATAGGCGCAGTGACAATAGAAATAATAATTTATTAATCCAATCACTTAAAATTGTTATTCAAAAGAAAAACATCCTCATTGTCGATTACATAATTAAGAATATACAACATAAAAATTATTTTTTTCTGCAACTAAAATTCGTAGTGAAGAGGATTTTATAAAGAAAAACAACCGTTTAATCTCAAAGAGTCGCTATTAAATAATAAATACAACGAAATGAATGTCGCTAAGTAATAACGTAAAAATAAAATCATTCAATTCTTCGTACATTTAAAATCGATTACGACCAAATTCTCTATAAATAGATAACACGTTCTAATCATAATCATGGTGCGAAATTTTTAACAATCTTCCAATGACAATTTCTGATATATGTCCGTATCTTGAACGCTTATACTTTTTATAAACCGATATATAATCCGTGGTAGGGTTACTTGAGAGCAGTGCCAGTTTTATCAGCTTCTTTCGAGTTTTTTCAATCGCAGCCAACTCTATGCTGTAATCAAAATCATTATTTTTATGTTGCCTTTCTATAAAAAATATTTTTGGAAGGTTTAGAAGTTTATGGAAAATTTTCTTTTCCATTACAGGAAACATTTGATACATTTTAAAAGATATTCAGAAGATTTAAAAGTTTTTAATGCATTAAAAAATAAATGAAAGTTTAGAAAGATTCTAAAATAATAAGAAATAAAAAAATATTTTAAAAAATGTCAAACAAAATGTACATTTTAGAAGATTACGAAAAAAATGTAATTGCTTCTTCAAAATTTTGAATAGTTTTCTGATAATAAAGAAATTTTATTGAAGTTTTTAAGCGATTTAAAAGAATGAAGAATTTTTCTTTAAATTCCAAGTAAAAAGTAAAATTATTTATTTTTTTGTTTTAAAAAATAATTTCAAGAGAATACTTAAAATAATTTATAAGCTTTTCTAAAGTTTTCAAAAATTATCAAGAAAGAATCTAGACAATTTTAAGGCAGAGTGTAAAATTGTTTAGAATCTTAAAAAAATTCAAATCTTTTTAAAAGATGTGTAGAAAGCTTAGAAGTTTATACACAATTAATAAATAAAAATTTAGGAATAATTTGAACCATTATAAAAAAATAAAGAATGTTTAGATGCTTTAAAAGATTTCAAAATAATTAAAAATTTGAAAACATTTCCAATTATTTGAATTTATTCTACATTTTTAAAATATTTTTAAATTATTCAAACATGATTTAATGATCTTTGAAGATTTCGAAAAAATAAATATTTTTAAGAATTTTGATAGATTTCAAATGAATAAAAAATTTTCTTTAGATTACTAGAAAAATTCCAAATGATTTTTTATTTAAAAAACTTAATTTTGAAAGAATATTTAATAGGATTTAAGAAGATTTCCAATATAGTTAACAAATAATTTGGAAGATTTAGAAGTTTATGCAGAATTAAAAAAAAAATTTGGAAATATTCGCATCTTTTTGAAATATATTTAAAAGGTTTATACGTTTTAATAATATTAAAAAACAATAAAAAATGTAATGAGATTTAAAAAAATTTTAACAAAATTTGGATTATTGAATATTTGGAAAACAAGCTTTTTAATAATTTTGAAAGGTTGCAAATGAATTGAAAAACATTCTTTAAATTCTTAGCAAAATTTAAAGCAATATTTTATTTTTAAAAGTGAATTCTGAGAGCTAATTGAAAAAATTCAAATGTTTTCGCAAAAATTCGAAGAAGAATGTAAACAATTTTTAAACAAAAAATGTTCAATCTTATAACTTTACAAAATCTCAGAAAACATTTGAGAGAATTTAAGAGATATTTATAAGTTTTTGAATGATCAGAAAAATATTTAAAACTTATGAAGATTATGAATTTTTTAAATGTAGATTTTTAAAGCTTTACGAGGAAACATTTATTTTTTATTTAAAAGCATTGATTTGAAATTAATATTTAAAAAGATTTATAAAAGTTTTAAAAAGATTGAAAAAATGATCAAAAAACTGTGCGGTAGATTGGTAGGCAATTTGTATAATTTTAAAGAACTTTAAAAGGTGTTTAGAAAGTTTACAAGTTTACACAGAAAAAAATGTAAAGAAAAATTCGAATCCTTCTAAAAAAATTCTAGCAAGTTTTTTTTAAAAAGAATTTTGAAAGGTTTCAAGAGAATGAATCAATTTTCTTAAGATTCATTTTTAAAACAAAAAATGTTTAATTTAAAAAGATTTATAAAAGTTTCGAAAAGAAATCCAGAAGATTTAAAGGCATTTTTTCATTTAGAAAGATTTTTCAAGATTTATATTAATTTAATTATATTCATAAAATATTTTTAAATTCCTTGCTAACCTCTGAAAGTCCTTGATATCTTTTAAGCAGACTTGAAATCTCCTTAATATTTTTTAAAATCCTGTAAAATAAACAAAGTATATTTGCATATCTCTTTTGAATTCTTTGTATTCATTTGAATTATTTGCACTGTTTTTAGCTATTTGAATTCACCTTCAATTTATGAATTTCCTTGAAGTCTTTTTAAGCCATTGTACTATATTGAATGAAAAAATTTTCCTAATTCTTGGATTCAGATGTACATCAAAATCGTTAGTCGATAAGCCCTTCGGGCCAGTAAGAATTGTAATAAAGCTAAATAAAAAAAACTTACTCTCTCCCTTTGAAACACTTTTTTGGTAAACACCCTCTATAAAATTGCCAGTCAGGATAATTCAATTCACCCTCAGGCGCTAATGCAATAAATAATGCTATTTCGGCTGCTGCTACTATAATGACATTTGTTGGTACATTACATAAACTTGCACTCAGCAGTGATACATCAATCTGAAAATTTAAACAATTCTTTAATAATCATCAAATTTATTTCGTCTAAAATTTTTGATAGTATTAAAACTGTTGATGTGGTTTTTGCATAAATTTGAAGGTAATATGATTATTAAATACTGCAAAGATTCTAAAATTTACACTATGTACGAGTACAATTAAAAGAAGTTTAAAATACTTCATTCATAAGAAAAAAAATATTTAAAAGAAGTATCTAAAACCCTATTCAAACAGCTCTGTAACCTTGAAACGTGACATCCTGCAAACCGCTGAGCCAATCAGAATACTGGTATGCAGTGGCTCCCTTGAGTGATAAAGTATCCAACAGACAGCTGGCGAAAAAATTTATAACCATCTACAATTCTACATGTCGACTTTTGGCACATTCGCACTGCCATACTTTACAAATTCCGGTTTAAAAGGAATTCTAACCATTCTTCATATTTTCTTAACACGATTTAAATAATAAATTTAAAAAAGGTTATGCCAGACTGATGTTTACTTTCGAGGCTGGCCCAATCAGAATGCCTCATCTTCCCACAAAAAAATTAAACAGTATACTTTTTACAAATTCAAAAAATCACACATATAAAAAAAGTAATAATTTTTTAAAAGTAATTATATTCAATTCTTAGTACTCCTTTTATTTGATCAAGAAAAAAATATATTTCAAAATATACAACAACCGCATTGTCAAAAATCATTATACAAAGATTGAATCCCCTCCAGGGCATAGTGGGAGAAAAATGGATTCTTTGGTTTAAAACAACGTGTAGTCCACATTTATTGACCGGTTGGGACGAAAAAAACTTGAAAAAAGTTGACAAAATTTCAAAGAACGTTTTTGAGCCTAAGTTTTGATTTATATTTCCAATTTTTTTTATAAATAAACAAATATGTTAAAAAAATGGTAATTTTTGCTATTTGACGTTCCCGGTGCTTGTCAATAATATGAATATTTGTGTAATCATCTACGTTTAATACATTTACATTAGATACATATATTCCATCATGTTGTAATAAACAAAAAAGTATTATAAGCAAATTATTTATTGAAAAATGCCTTTTCTATAATTTTTAATAATTTTACGTTTTTTTTAAAGATGCAAGAAATTCTGCAAGAAATTTAGATGGAAACAATATTAGAATAAATACAATTTCTCTTAAGATTATTCTTGTAATATTTTAAGTCAATTCAATAAAAAAATGTTTTATTCAGGAATTTATCGACAGAAAAATAAGTTTTTTTCAATGTCAGTTTAAAAAATTAGAAACCTCATAATAATTCTATCAAAATTCATAATTTTTTGATAAATTTTTATTTTTTTTTAACAAATTCAATAAACAAATGCATTACTCGGACATTTTTTTGATGGAAAAATTAGTTTTTTCAATGCCATTATATTTATTGAGAACTATATGATAATTTTAGCAACATTGATAATAATTATTTAATAAAATTTATGATGTTTTTAAGCAAATGTAAAAAAAAGCATTATTGGGGACGTTCATCGAGAAAAAAGTTTGTTTTTTCAAACAAATAATTATGATTTTTGCTGAAATAATCTTAAATCTCCTATTAAAAGAACTGGAAATGGAAAAAAACGATTTTTTCCGTCGCCAAATTATTGAATAATGCATTTGCTTGAAAAAATCATAAAACTTACAAACAAGTTATAAATATTGCTGCAATCATCATAAAGAAACGATGTTTGCTGTCGACAGATGCCCGAATAATGCGTTTTAAAAATTAAATTTGTCAAAAAAATAATGAATATATAAACTAATTATGAATGTTACGAAAATTATCCTGTTGTTCCCAAAAACACCAAACTCTCGCTTTCAGTCACCCCGTTCTCAGTCTTCCTAGAACTGCTGGCTCAAGCAGTTCCTCAGGGGAGTAGGGCGAGAGCGGTTGTGACATATATAGATATATTCCAATTGAAATCGAGTCTTGCGGCCCCTCCTGTTTACGTTTCGATCCATCCCAAATCAGTCCAAGGT